>NC_134502.1:12787650-12805150 GCF_040206685.1 Ascaphus truei
CCACCCTATTTTCTTCCCTTCCTCTTACACCTCCCCTCCTCTCACTTAATTCCCCCTGTCACTCAATCCCCTCTCTTTCACTCCCTTCCCTCCTCCTCTCACTCTCTCCTCCCCATTACACTCTAGCCCTCCCCTCTAAACCCCCTTCCCTCTCATTTTTGCCCGCCTCCCCATCTCTCCCCACCCCTCTCCCCTCTCCCCACATTTCTCTTTCCCCCCTCTCCCCTCCCATTCACCTCTCCCCCTCCCACCATTCCCCCCCATCCTCTACTATACGCAAAGCAGCATGTGTATTTGTATTATACACAGAGCAGTATGTATCTGTATTATACGCAGAGCAGAATGTGTATATGTATTATACACAGAGAACGTGTATCTGTATTATATGTAGAGCAGTGTATCTGTATTATACACAAAGCAGTGTGTATCTGTATTATACACAGAGCAGCGTGTGTCTGTATTATACACTGAGCAGCGTGTATCTGTATTATACACAGAGCAGCGTATGTATTTGTATTATACGCAGAGCAGAATGTGTATATGTATTATACACAGAGCAGCGTGTGTATCTGTATTATACACAGAGCAGCGTATGTATCTGTATTATACGCAGAGCAGAATGTGTATATGTATTATACACAGAGCAGCGTGTATCTGTATTATATGTAGAGCAGTGTATCTGTATTATACACAGAGCAGCGTGTGTATCTGTATTATACACAGAGCAGCGTATGAATTTGTATTATACACTGAGCAGTGTGTATCTGTATTATACACAGAGCAGCGTATGTATTTGTATTATACACAGAGCAGTGTATATCTGTATTATACGCAGAGCAGCGTGTGTATCTGTATTATACGCAGAGCAGCGTGTGTATTTGTATTAGGCTAAGGCCCCGGTCACAACGCTGTAACGCGCGCCCGCGCTTTTGGCTGCGCGTTCCGGCGATTCCCCGGTCTGCAGCTCACTGCAGGAGCAGAGACCGGGGGGGCGTGGTGGAGGAGTGACGGGGGCGCGGCCATGACGTCACCCGGCAGGTTCGCCCTCATTGGCTGAACCGCCGGGGGGCGTGCCTAATCGCTCGACGCGAGTCCTACTCTCAATTCTATTGAGAGCAGGAGTAGCTCTCGCGCGAGCGCTGCGGCCCCCCTCGCAGCGGGCCCGGCACCATTGCGGGGAGGGCTCTCGTGCGCACAGCGGACGCTGTAGTAGGCAGCGGGGGCAAGGCCTTATACACAGAGCAGTGTGCATCTGTATTATACGCAGAGCAGTGTGTGCATCTGTATTATACACAGAGCAGTGTGTATCTGTGTTATACACAGAGCAGTGGGTGTCTGTATTATATACAGAACAGCTTGTGTATCTGTATTATGAGCAGAACAGCTTTTGCATCTGTATTATACACATAGCCGCTTGTAGCTGTATTATACACAGAGCAGCGTGATCTCTGCTATAGAAAGAACAGTGTGTATCTGTATTATACACAGAGCAACGTGTATATGTGCTATACACAGAGCAGTGTGTATTTGTATTACACAGTACACCGAGCAGCGGGTGTATCAGTATTATACACAGAGCAGTCTATAGTATATCCACCCATACTGTCACGGTTGTGCTCGCCACAAACCAGGACCGGACCGCGGGGCTGAGGTGGGGTTGTATAATCACCGACCTTAGACCGCGCAGACTGATCCGGAATGCGTAGTTCGTAGTCGTACATATCAGGGTCGGGACTGGAGAGAGCAGCGTAGTCAATGGACGAGCCAGGGTCAGGATAGGAGACATCAGGGTGAACGTTATCAAAGCCGAGTTTCGATAACAGGAAGTCAACTAGGTCCCGCTTCAGCGAAACAGCTGCAGGGCGGAAGCGGGTTCTGCGTGAGCGGCGACCATGGCCCATGGTACCGGTCTCCGGGAAGGGGAGGCAGGCCGGAGTGGGCACACCACCGGGCAGCACTGGTAAACCAATGCTTCAGCGCAGGAGTCCAGAACAAGCCTGTGCAAGGAGAGAGAGCTACAGACCTCAGGACTAGTAGAGCGGCCTCTGCTAAGGGAAGGGCAGCAGGCCTCAGGAAACAGGGAGCTGAAGTTTCGCTGGAGATCCACCGCTTCAGCACAGGAACCAGGACACGGCCTCTGCAATGGAGAGAGAGCAGCAGGCCTCAGGAACCAGAGACAGACCTCTGCTATGGAAAGGGCAGCAGGCCTCAGGAAACAGGAAGCTGAAGTTACGCTGGAGATCCACCGCTTCAGAACAGGAACCAGGACACTAGGAACATGGACTTGGAACAAGGAACATGAACATGGACATGACAACAGCAACGAGGTGGCCAAGACAGGTGGTAGTGGCAAACACAGTGAACATCCAAGAAGGATTATGCTCGGCAGAGAAGCATTGTGGGAAAGCTGTATTTAAAGGTCAGCGAACCTATAGCAAAAGGGGCGTGTGATAGCATTGCTTTAATGACTGAACCCAAGCTGGGGCTGCAGTAATAGCTTGCACAGCTGCAGAATATATCATGGGGAGTGTTCCAGGACTGCACAGGTCTGTAAGGCAAGGTAAGCAGTAAACCGATGTGTGGATTCCTTACACATACCCAATGAAGACACAAGTCCAGAAAATGTGGAGAAAAAAACCCACTGCTTTTTTATTAACCACATTATGAAACAGAACAATAGGGTTCCCAGACTGGGTCACACTGAACCCAAACCCATGTTTCTGTAGCTCCAGAAAAACCACCATCTGCCGACCCAGCCAACTGGCCTCAGACCCTAACCTCACACTGAGCCACCAGGAAACCCTCATCCAGCTGACCCATCCGAGCTCAGTAAGCCCTTCCCCAGCTCCGATTGTGAACCATGAGGTTTACTTCCTTAACTTAAGTCTGGCAAAACTGCCAACCCAACTCAATAAAGACTGCCAAATAAGGGCCATTTCACAAGTTCAATGGACATCGTCGACGTTATAATCCCAGGGCTCACTCATTGCCGTTCTGAAGCCCCCCGTACTGGAAATGCCAAGGCCTACCTCTGACAAATGGACACCATCAACACTGAACAACTCTCCACATGCCCCATTGCCTGCCCGCTAAGTCTCCTTAACAAAATTGGTCACCACTTTATTGATCTTTTCCAATCGCTCAAATAGCTCTCCAACTCCTAGCATAGTCTCCACATGAAACGAGGGACCAACTTGGCCCATGCCACTGGAACAGCATTGAACAACGCCGGAAAAGAGCAACATTCTGTCCTATTTTATGCATTCGTTCCATAAAAATTCAAACAGCCCAGAAAGTTAGCAACCACATTAATAATTACCACCAAAATATGCAGAGGCTTATACGCTCAACCTCCTCCCCCCCCATCTTAACAACTCATGGAACACCTTGTACCCCGACACCCCCTTCACAAAACATGTCTCATGTGGTGGAAATCCAAGCTGCCGTCCATATGGACGATGCTCCACTGGCTTCCCTGACAAATGTATTTATGATTCCCAACAATGGAGAGAAGTAGCGCGAGTGCGGAGAACAACCAATAGCCAAAAAAAAGGATGAGCAAGAGGGGGCTCCCATAAAAAGTATATTTATTATATCACATATGACCCCCAAAGAAGTAAAAAAAGCCTATAAATGTGATCTAATAAATATACTTTTTATGGGAGTCCCCTCTTGATCCTCCTTTTTTTGCTATTGGTTGTACTCCGCACTAGCACTTCTTCTCTCCATTGCTGTTTTGTTTAGCGGGTTTTGCACACCTCAGGACCTCCACAAATCACCAGGATGGACAATGGGCACTCAGGAATATAAGTGCGTAAACCCCCTTTTGTCACCACCCTGGATTATGTGACTTATTGAATTCTTCATGACTTCGTATTTGAGAGATGTTTATTGTGCCAGTTCTTTATATGTGTGGTGATCCACAGTAGACACCACTTGGCACTATTTGTCCCTACGATACTGATACACATCTATATTATATGTAATTCGTGACAAGGAGGTTCCAGAATTCGAGTACTTTATGCTTATAAATAACTGGACTGGTAAAGTCTGAGCACCAGACCTATTTGAATATATGATTCCCAGCAAATATACATTTCTGCCTGGTCGGTACCTAGAGGAAATAAACAACTTCAAGAACCTGACACCAACACCCGCTTACCCAACATAACTCACAAACGACATAAAACGAACAGACTCCTACCTCCCAAATCACCTTGTTTCCTAAGGTGAGCCACCTTCGTTGCTGACCCAATCCTAAAGGAATAGGTCCCAAACCAAGAAGACTCCATACCCAGACTTCGTAAACATAGCTTGAAGACCTGAGACTCCCCCAGTTCCGGTACATAAACAGCGACCTCGCCCTAGGTGGTCATACCGACAGGATTTTACGCATCTGAGCCAAAGGGCAAATACTAGCCCCCTCTAGAACTGCCAGCAAAACCCACCAACTTAAAGAGCTTTGACTCAAACCCCAAAAGAGACACCTCATCCAGCTCATTGCATAGCTCGGCCAACAACTCCGGGATCACCAGCCTCCTTACACCCCCACTCTAGTTTGACTCTTCCACCCAGCTAAATACCCTCTTGATCACAAGTTACTTAGACATATCTTCCCTATGCCCCAATTTACAAATGAAAGAAATCCCTTCTGAGGCCTGCTCCACCGTACTGTTAAGATGGGGTGGGGTTTTCTTGTCCACAGCACAAAAGCTAGAATAATTCCCACCAGGTCACTCTCTGACTCAAGGGGCCCAAACGCGCAACAGAAATCCCGTTGGAGGACGAAAGACAATACAATAATCAAAATACATTGTTACAGTAGGTAAGTAGGGCCCTGCCCAAAGAGCTTACAATCTGTTAGGAAGGGTACAGGCGGATGAGGTGTGTTATGGAATTATAAAAGAGCAGATGTAACATCAGCGAATGGAAGCAAACGGCTGACACCCTTTGGCTGCCACGAGAGGCTTGTGCCTTTGGGGCGACACAGATGTAGGTTGAAGAAGTTCTGAATGAATTCAGCTGTGCTATGCAAGTTCTATAGTCCAGGGTAATACAAACTGCAGAGGGCGGGGTTGATGAAACACACTGCAAGCAATGCCAGAGGTTAACCCTTAGCACATGGTTTCTGTGCAGAGTGGAGCAGCTCTTCAGGAACCTTTCAGACGTCCACCTTTGAGGCAATGCAGATGTAGGCTGAAAATGTTCGTCTGACCAAAACACCATGTGGCAGTTGGCTAACATCACACAGATCTTAATGGTCAAAAGGATCTAGAATAATTTGTGACGGTGCTCGTCTCCAATCAGGAAGTGGACACACAGGGCTGAGGTAGGGATGTAAAATAACCGACCAGAGCCCAGGGACAGAGTCCTGTTAGAGTATGCGTAGTGGGTAAGCCGGCAGGAAGTCAGTGAAACTGACAGTGGTGCAGGGTCCAGGCGACAAGCAAAAGGTCAGGGCAAGCAGCGAGGTCGGTGTCATGGTCCGGGTTCAGCAACAGGGATTTTAAATAGGCGAAAGGGTAATGCATGATGGCGAAGGCAAACCGGAGCTGCAGCAATCAGAACTTTGTTTGGCGACTCCCACTGTGAACTGCAGCCTTAAGTAGCTGGCTGCCAGTAACAAAAATGGCCGAACTGAGGAGAAAGGGCAGGCAACCCAGAACACCCGAACTGCAGCAAACCCGGCACGGATCGGGCAGAATCCTTGCACAATTCCAAAATAAAGTTCTTGACTAGACTTGTCTCCACCCAAGACCCCAGTTCTCAGCACACCAATGAACCGCCAAGTAAGCCCCAAAGCCACATGCACCTGTCACATCCGAAAAACAACGCCAAATCAGAATTGCAAACAATGTGCTGACGCCGGTATGTCCTCCCATTATACGCGTCAAGGAAATCTCCATGTCGTTCTTCATTGTCCCTGGCATCCTAATCAAACGGTGAGGCCATGAGCTTGCAAAATACACATACGAATGTGCATAACCCTCCCCACAAAGTACACATGACCCTTTAAGGATTGCAACTGCAGCTGGGGCAGGTCTGAGGCCCCTTCCTGAGTGAGCCTCCCAAACCCAGGAAGCTCTCCCCAGCAGAGGAAAACCCATTCGGAGTCCCACAGAGAGCCGCTGCTCACTCCCCGGCCCCACCGGAGTCTGCCGCTTGGGCCCAGAGGGACTCCCCCATCTAACTGCAACTATCCCTGAGGATGGGTCCGTTACCACGGCTACATTAGGAGCATCCAAAATGGCCCCTTCCACATCTCTTTTAACAAATTGGTCCCAAGGGGGATAAAGAAAAAAGACCCTCCAAATGCATGCACTCTATGATAATTCAAGGCTGATAAGGTAAGTATTAGGAATTGCAATGGCTATTGTAATTCCTAATACTTACATTATCAGCCTTGAATTATCATAGAGTGCATGCATTTGGAGGGTCTTTTTTCTTGATCCCCCTTGGGACCAATTTGTTAAACTATGTACATTTTCCTCTATTGCACCTTGATTATTTTCCTACTTAAGTAATAGGAGAGCAGAATAGAATATATATGTTTTTTTTGTCCCTTCCACATCTCCTCAGCACCTCCAGCGGGCTTCCCCACTCCAGCGCTCGAGTCCTGGACTGGCCCTGTAACGACACGTGACTGAAAGGTCAAAAGTGAGTTCCCGCCACCTCTTCTCCTTTTCAAGCCTTCTCTTTGCCCCCCTTCCCCCCCAAACAGTCAATGTACCACCCCTACATGATTAACTCCTTCACCTGCTAGCTCCTTCAGGCCAACATTATGGGTCCATGTGTATCTGTATTATACACAGAGCAGCATGTGGACATGTCTTATACACAGGGCAGCATGTACATCTGTATTGTACGCAGAGCTGCGTATATCTGTACTGCTCCCAGGGCAGCCTGTCTGTATTTTACACAGAGCAGCATGTAAGGTGCTAGGCTCTGTTTCCCACCCCACCCACCCCCCTCCCCCGTCCAGCCCTAGAGGTGCAGGTCTCTGTTTCACACATCCAACCCTAGAAGAGCTGTATACCTCCAACACCTCCTCTCCTAGCCCTAGAGGTGCCGGGCTCTGTACCCCTCCCACTGTTCAGCCCTAGAGGTGCCGGCTCTGTACCCCTCCCACTGTTCAGCCCTAGAGGTGCTGGGCTCTGTACCCCTCCCACTGTTCAGCACTAGAGGTGCCGGGCTCTGTACCCCTCCCACTGTTCAGCCCTAGAGGTGCCAGGCTCTGTACCCCTCCCACTGTTCAGCCCTAGAGGTGCCGGGCTCTGTACCCCTCCCACTGTTCAGCCCTAAAGGTGCCAGACTCTGTTTCACCCCACTGTCCTGCCATAGAGGTGCCGGACTCTGTTTCACCCCACTGTCCTGCCATAGAGGTGCCGGACTCTATTATCCTACTTCAAATCAACATAAAAAACAACATATTATTTTTATTGAAGTAAATCCATCCTGGTTTGATTACACAGTATAAATCTACTGGTTAGTTTTTTTTAAAATTTACCTTTTATTATTTTTTTCTTTATAAAGACGATATCTAGAGTAAGAAAAATATACATAAGGCTGATTTAAAAAAAAGAAAGTCTAACATTGTCCTATTTATTAAAAGAAAAATCTGTATCTCCTCCTCACTTTTAAAGCTTTACACTCTTCTGCCCCTCCTTTTTCTCAGCCCTAATATCACGCTATGCACCATCCAGACTCTTGCGTTCTTCTCAAGGATGTCTTCTCACTGCCCCCTTTGTATCTAAAGCCCTCTCCCCGCCTTAAACCTTTCTCACTGACTGCCCCACACCTCTGGAATGCCCTTCCCCTCAATATCCGACTATCACCCTCTCTATCCACCTTTAAGACCCATCTTAATACCCTACTCCTTATCGCAGCATATGCGTAGCTCTATAGCTGATAATTTACACCTCATACATAAACCTTGCCCTCTTGCAGATGCACTTACCAGAACACCCTCCTACTGTCTGTACATTCTTCCTACCTACCAATTTGATTGTAAGCTCTTCGGCGTAGGGACTCCTTTTCCTAAATGTAACTTTTATGTCTGTAGCACTTCTTCCCTTTATGCATTATTTGTTATTTATATGTTTATTTGTCACGTGTATTACTGCTGTGACGGCTATGTACATTAATGGTGGTATATAAATAAAGACATACATGCATATGTAACGGTGTTTCCCCCTGCTCGATCGCAGATAGAGGCCATTACAGGGTGTATGGTGCATATACCTGCTGGCAACAGGTGGGCTGAGTGGTCTGGCGATGGTAGCGGGGACACCGGAACAGGCTTCTGGGGTTCATATACCACATACAGCAAGGCCCCGCTTCTCGGCGATCCGCCGATACAGCGGTACCGAGAAGGGGGCCTGCCCTGTCTGCAGAGCAGGCCGCATGTGCAGAATGGGCCGGTACAATCTCGCGCAGGCGCAGAACGGACCGGTCTGTGGTTGCACATGCTCAGAATGAGGTGTTTTGTCGATGATGCGCATGCGCACATAACGAAAATCGCCGGTTCCGCATTCCGGTGATTTTCGCTTGGCGGCGGGTCCTTGGAACGGAACCCGCCGCATGACTGGGGCCCTGCTGTATCTCTTTAGCAGTGCAGTGCCTCCATCTGCCGTAGGCTCCAGGAACTGAAGGTGATCTTCCACAGTAGAATTTATTACCTCTCCCCCCAGTAAGGTCACGCACCAGGCAGGAGGTATATTGCAAAGAGGAACAGGTTTATTACTATACTCTGCAGTAACAGGAACAAGGCAGGATCTGCCCAATACAGTCTCTCAGTATTCACCGGATGATGGTCCCTGGACCGCCACTACAGGCCAAGGGCACCCGCAGCCGTCATAGCTCTTCCCCCACCTCCCTAGAGGAGGCAGAGGTAAGGTATACACTCGCTCTCCCCCAAGGGGGAAGAGGACTGGAGAAGGCCCAATCTCAGCCTTTCCATTCTGTGACCTGCCTTCCTCAAGTGGGGGAAGGCACTACTAACTTTAGGGCGGTCCTGCCATTAAGTATAGCCAGGAGGCCGGCACCCCGTTGTCCATGCTACAACAGGATGTACCACCCCCGCCCATCACTCAAGTGCAGTACCAAAGGTGAGGGTGAGGGGGGGGGGGGGAAAACCACATACCAGCTACTGGCAACCTGATAGTTCCAGGGTTTACTGCCAGCACATGGGCAGAATAGTAGCTATCAGGTGACCTAGCAACACATATAAAATAAGCCTTTGGAAAAAATGTTTACCCCTCAGTAAATTCACATTTGGCAGTGAAACATTGAAACTGGAGTGATGGCGACAAGACCACAATATATTCCTATGGGTATTGTGCAGTGACAGTGACACCCAGTGGACATTGTGTATTTTCCTTTCAGGTATCAAGCGCTGATGGTGACACCCTGCTGCCACTGTGTGTTAAGCATGGTATATTCCCTATAGGTATGAGGCAGTGATGGTGACACCCTGCGGTCAGTGTGTGTATATATCAGTGTATAACGCCTATCAGGCAGTGACACCTTGTGCTCATTCCACAGCTGTATTGTTCGCAGGGCAGCAGTTCTGTATTTTACACAGAGCAGAATGTAAGGTGTCAGGTGCTGTATCCCCCATGCAGCCCTAGAGCCGCTGGGCGCTATATCCCTGAAACCAGGCTGAGGTGCTGTGTACTTCACTTATAGGAGCTCGGCACTGTTACATAGTTATATAGTAGATGAGGTTGAAAAAAAGACATCCATCCATCAAGTTCAACAACAAAAAAAATAGGGGATCCAAGCAAAAGCTGCATAAAATAGGGAAACTCACCACGAAGAAAAATAAAAAAAGGTTTATTAAACTACATAAAAAACAAACAGTAAAAAAAAACTCCTCCCATGCCCTCTATGGCGCTTTTTCAAGGAGTAACGAGTTGGGGGAGGTGCTATCTTATTTATACCTCCCACCGCAGGTAAGAAAAACAGCTGATGTCAATAGTTACCGGAAAAAAGAAAGAAAAAAAAAAAGGAAAGGAAAATCAGAAGCTGAAATAATGAAACGAGAGCCTAAATGATGAGAAAAATAATAATAACAAAACGAAAATAAATAAAGTAAAAGCAAAAAAATGGGGGGGGGGAAAAATGGGGGGGGAGGGTCAACTTTTTGCTAAATTTAGACGATAGATACTTTATCCTATATCCGTACTTACAGTATATTGAGCCAGAGGAAGTCAAACTCAAAACTCCAGTGACACATCATCCAATAATATCTCATAAGGGGGAGATACATTTCTTCCTGACTCCAAATATTGGCAATCAGATTACTCCTGGGATCAACATCCTTCCCATGTATACTTATTTGGTATATCCCTGTATACCGTTCCTTTCTAAAAAGATGTCCAACCTTTTTTTGAACAAATCTATTGTATCTGCCATCAGTCTCCATGGGTAATGAATTCCACATTTTAACTGCCCTTTCTGTAAAGAACCATTTCCTCAAATGCTGGTGAAATCTCCTTTCCTCCAACCTTAAGGGATGACCCTGTGTCATTTGTACTGCCTTTGGGGTGAATAGGTCTTTTGAAAGCTCCTTGTACTCTCCCCGAATATATTTGTATATAGTTATTATGATGCCACTTTTCTCATGTTAATAAATCTTATTTAGCTAGCCTCTCATTGTCGCCTTACTTAGTTACCCGGAATATCATATATATATTCATCATAGGGTATCATATATGTGTGTAATTTGTTGAATTTTAACACCCATTATTTTAATTAGTATAGCATTAAAAATTATTTTTAAATTTCACATCATACATCAGGGGGTATTGAGTGCTTATAGTGGGTTCTTGCTTCTTTATTACTCACCTTATACGTCACCCATTAGCACCTTAGCCCCACACTATTACTTTGTACTTAGCTGAAGCGGGGTTCTACTATATTGAATTTAGCTAGCCTCTCCTCAGAAGTCAGATTGTCCATCCCCTTTATTAATTTGGTGGCTCTTCTTTGCACTCTCTCTAGTCCCAGAATGTCTTTTCTAAGGAATAGTGCTCAAAATTCAATTTTCAAGGTGTGGTCTTACTAATGCTTTATAAAGGGGCATAATAATGTTTACTTCCCTTCCATTCCTTGGCCGTTTAATGCAAGGTAAGATCTTGTTTGCCTTTGCAGCTACTGCATGACTTTGGGCACTATTGCCAAGCCTGCTGTCTACAAGCACTCCTAAATCCTTCTCCATCAAGGATTCGCCCAATTTATCCCTATTTAATTTGTAAGTCGCCTGTTTATTCTTGCTCCCCAAATGCATAACCTTACATTTATCTGTATTAAACCTCATTTGCCGTATTACCTGCCCAAGTTTCCAGTCTCTCCAAGTCCTTCTGAAGAGAAATTACATTCTGCTCTGATTCTATTACCTTACACAATTTAGTATCATCAGCAAAGACGGAGACTTTGCTTTCGATCCCAACCTCAAGGTCATTAATAAACAAGTTAAAAAGCAGGGGTCCCAGTACCGATTCCTGGAGGTACTCCACTCACGACTTTAGCCCAACCTGAAAAAGTTCCGTTTATGACAACTCTCTGTTGTCTGTTCTTTAACCAGTTTTCAATCCAGGTGCATAAATCTGTAGAGTCCAATTTGCTTTATTTTGTACACCATCCTCGCGTGGAACCGTATCAAAAGCCTTTGCAAAATCTAAGTAGACCACATCAACTGCATTACCCTGGTCTAAATTCCTACTTACCTCCTCAAAGAAACAAATAAGGTTAGTTTGGCATGATCTATCCTTTATAAATCCATGCTGACTATTACTAATAATTTTGTTTTCCATTAGGTATTCCTGAATATTATCCCGTATTAAACCTTCAAGTAGTTTCCCTACTATTGAAGTCAGGCTTACAGGTCTGTAATTCCCCGGTTGTGATCTAGTTCCCATTTTAAATATAGGCACCACATCTGCTTTATGCCAATCTTGTGGTATGAGCCTATGGAAATGGAGTCCTTGAATATTAAATATAATGGTTTGGCTATTACTGAGCTTAACTCCTTGAGAACTCTTGGATGTATGCCATCGGGGCCAGGTGCCTTATTTACTTTAATTTTTTTCAAGCCGCCTATGAACTTCTTCCTCAGTTAACCAATTGTTCTTTAATATGGAGGTTGTGGCTTCCTCCTGCGTCACTACTATTGAACTTGATTCTTCCCTGGTAAACACAGAGGCAAATAATTTGTTTAATACCTCTGCTTTTTCCTTATCTCCAATAATCTGCCTGCCCATCTCACACTGAAATGGTCCTATATTTTATTTTTTTGTTATTAAGGTACTTAAAAAATACTATTTAAGGTTGATCTTACGGTCTTATTGCAATCCTTTTTTCATTATCCATTTTTGCCAATTTGATTGCCCTTTTGCAGTGATCTATCTTTCATAAATCCATGCTGATTATTACTAATAATTATGTTTTCCCATTAGGTATTCCTGAATATTCTCCCGTATTATACCTTCAAGTAGCTTCCCCACTATATATGTCAGGCTTACAGGTCTGTAATTCCCCGGTTGTGATCTAGCTCCCTTTGTATATACTGTATCCAGTAAACTTCTCCCATGCCACCTGCCCTAGAGATGGCGGGCTTTGTACCCCATCCACTAATCAGCCCTAGATGTGTTGCTCTGTTTCCACCACCCATCCAACATAAGAGGAGCCAGTGAAGCCAGACACTTCATCACCCCCCCCCCCCCCCACCCTTCCATAGAGGAGCTTGGCACTTTAACCAGATAACTCCTTCTCTTTCTCTCCCTCCCCTTCTCAGCCAGACCCTGTACGCCTCCACCATCAAGCCCTAGAGGAGCCGGGCTTTGTACCCCTCCACTACCAAGCCCTAGAGGTACCAGGCTCTATTATCCCAGCTCAAATCAATGTGAATTAAAAAAAAACTCCAACACACAAAAAAAAATAAACTTATTTCAATAACTAATTATTTTTATTGAATTACAGTGACTTTACATGTGAAGGAAATCTGTATCGGTTTATTTACACAGTATAAAGCTACCAGACATTTTTTTTTTTCATTACATTTTACTATTTTTTCTTAAAAAAAGACGTTATTTAGAGAATAAGAAAAATATACATATAGCGTATTATTTTAAAAAAAAAAATCTAACATTATCCTATTTAGTAAAAGAATAATCTGTATATAAAAAAAAGCCTTAGAAATAATGTTTGACCCTCATTTTTGGCAGTGAAATATTGAAGATGGAGTGATGGTGAATATAACAAATCATATTCTTTATGGGTGCCACCCAGTGGACACTTTGTACATAGCAGGGTATTTCCCTACAGGTATCAGGCAGTGACACCCAGCGGTCACTGTGTGTATATATCGGTGTATAATACCTATAGGTATCAGGCAGTGACACCTTGTGCTCACTCTACATTACAGAATCTATATTCTCTATGGCTATCGTTCAGTGGCATTTCACTACCCATGCCTAGAGGTACTCTTCCCACTTCTAGGACCATACTAGGGCGTAGGCAGTTAGCAGACTGATTAATTACAGCAGGAGAAAATTAACACCCCATACATTTGTAAAGCAGTGTTACAATTGCGCAAAAATGTCATGATTTTGATATACGTGTGTGGGGGTATATGTAGATCTATAGATATCTATACACACACACACACACACACACAAACATACATTTATACCACAGTATAAATAAGGTAGTTGCATCTTTCACTGTCGTTTTCTCAGTCGTAAAGGGCTAATTTCTTCTATGTATACCCAGTACACAAAAAAATATATATATATTTAAATATATATACGGCTACCGCCTAAATAATACAATTTACGTATTACCAGCTTGGTTACACCAAAATGTCTTCTCCTTTAACCACAGAGTTTCTTAAAATCAACTCTGACAGCAGAAATGTTCAATTTATTCACCTTTCTGAACATTAAGGCAGCTGTTGAAATATAATTTACAGCGGGACGACATTTTCCCTTTGGAAAATATTATTTAGTGCGAGAAATATTATTTCCAATTGGCTTTTTTGCTTAGTAAATGCAGTGTTTAACAGCAGTGTTTACGGGAAGGATGGACATTTTGTAACAAGGTATAAGTTTTTGGAACAAAATTGTCATTTGAGAAATTAATTTAAAAAAAAAATAAGGTAAAAAAAAGTATTTCTAAAACCCATAGAATAAAATGTTTTATAATTACGTTTTCTCAATTTGTTCCCCACCCCCCACATTAAACTTAATTTTCCAACCACTCTTGCCAAATAACTGTAGATAAACATGTTTTTATAAGCCATACATTTTTCCAATTATGTGGTAGGAAAAATATATATGTATTTATGTGGGTGTGCTGTGCGTGTGTATATATATATATATATATATATATATATATATATATATATATATATATATATATATATACCATATATATATATATATATATATATATATATATATATATATATATATATATATATATATATATACACATACACACATATACATATATATACACACACACACAAATTACAAGAAGTTCAGGGCACTCAAACAAGTATAACAGGCAGAATAAATTAAAACGTCACTCCCCTATTCTTGTACTGACCCCTTATGCTTGCCTGTTGCATTAAACCTGATTTATATCTACCAGATTTATATATATATATATATATATATATATATATATATATATATATATATGAAATATTACTGTATGCTCATTTGCATGTCTTAGACAGGTCTGCAACCCCACCTTTCACCATTATCACCCAGCACTTCCACTGCAAGGGATTCTGGGAAATGACATGCAAATGAGCACCTTTTGCTTCAAAACCATTCAACATGGTTCCCCTATAGGCTTATGCTTGCTGCATGGTCACAGCTTTGAGCACAGCCAGGGTTGAATGGTTTTGAATGACCTGTCTAAGACATGCAAATGAGCATACAGTAATATTTCCATTTGCTATAAGCTTTGCTGTGGATTTGGGAAAAAAATTGCGGCCCCGTAGCCTCTATTTTACGAATGACAATTTCGTTTGAAAATTGACACAAAAAAAAGGACATGTAAAAACAGAAGTAAACAAAATCTAAATCTTTTACGATAAACGCAATTGTTTTATAACATTTGTACCGATTCGGACGCCGTCCGTAATTAAATTACCTTCACAAAGGACACAAGGTTATTTAAAATTTATATATATATATATATATATATATATATATATATATATATAAAAAACACAGGTGAAGTCGTTCAGTGTAACCCCAAGAGGAGCAATACAGGGCAGTGACATCAGCTAAGAAAAGTCCGTAAAACGCGTCCTTCGTAACATTATTCTTCATAAAAAATACTATTTTTAATTGCCGAAAAATATATTTTTCGCATTTATTTTTTTCTTTAAAAAAAAAAAAGGGGAAAATGATCAGTAAGAAAAAAAATCCTTAGGGAGAAAAAAAATATATATATATATATATAGTTGGTCCAGGTGTAATAGTTTTCTTCATGGTCCCGTGGAAAAGTACATTCTTATAAAATTCATTTCTTGGTGCCACGGGGTTCTCATGCTTCTCGTGAGGTTACCGAGAGAGAGAGACGAGGAAAAGAAAAGAAGGGGAGAAGTCCGAGAGAAAAGAAGGGAGAGGCGATGGAAGATGTGATGTGAAGAGGGTGAATGAGGAAGGTGGTTTCAGGCAAACACCTGCATCTTGCCGGCCTGCTCCGGCAGGTGGGGCATCTGGCGGGCTCCCCCTACCACAGCCGGGCTGGGGGTCGCATCGGACCATTCCGACATGGAGTGAGGGGACGGGCTGGACCACTGCTCCGGGGACTCTGGGGAGGGTGTCAGGTAGGGGTGCTCGCTGGTGATGTGCAGGTAGTGTTTAGGAGTGCCCTCCTGGTCAGGCGCAAAGGTCTGCGGAGGTTGAGGAGCAGGCACTGCCGGGGGTGTCTGGATGGCACCCTCCCTTGGCACGCCCTGCTGTTTGAAGTAGCCGCCTTCCGTCGGGGTCACAGGCTGGGCCGATCTCTCGGACACGTGCGGCATGCTCTGCTGTCGGAGGTGGACGGTGTTGGGGGCCATGGGCCCCAGCTGGCACTGCTGCTCCATCTTCACAGGGCTCTGCATGGCCATCTGATTCTGCAGCATCAGCGCTTGTTGGGCGTGCATCTGATGCAGGTTGGGAACAGATCCAATGGGAGCGCCTGTCATTATGTTGCGCAGTGGGTGAGAGGACGACGTCGGGCTCTGCCACGCAAAGGGCAGGCCGACCTGGTTCACCATGCCAAGGCTCAGCCCGTTCACAATGCAGCCCGGTGCCCGCTGCAGAGGCACTCTCCCGTGCAGAGCCAGCAGCGCTGCTCCCTGTGCCTCCCCAATCTCGTTCAGCCGCGCCAGCGACACAGCAAAGGGTGCCTCCATTAGCCCGTTCACCAGCGGGGTGGAGGGCACGGAGAGGGACCCCAGGTGGAAGACGCCGGGTGCAGAAATTGCTGGGGACCCGGGATTGATGCTGTAAGCGTGGGGCGAGTCGAGGGAGTCGACAGGCGAGAGTGTAACCGAGCTCTCCAGCAGACCCACGCCTCCAGGGGGGCAGTCAAGAGACAGCTTCTTGCCCCTGTTCTTGGCATCGCCCCGGTTCAGACTGGCCCCGCCAGCTTTTGCCCCCACCCTGCGACTCTTCTTGCCCTGTGGGGTCTGCTTCATGCTGCCCATGTAGCCATTGGGCTGGCAGAGGAGGGGCGACAGGGTGTGCCCCCCCAAGTGCCCCTGGGAGCCCCTGACGGCGTTGTGCTCCTCCAGGAGCTGCACAATGTCGTGGTGCAGCCTCTCCTGCGCAATGTCACGAGGCAGGCGGTCCATGTGGTCAGTGATCTCGCGATTGCCGTAATGGTCAAGGAGAACTTTGGCCGCTTCATAGCTCCCCTCGCGGGCGGCCAGGAACAGTGGGGTCTCCTCCTGCAATGGGGGGGGGGGGGGGGAGGGGTATTTGGTTTAGTGCCAGTGTGCCGTTTCCGCACACTCACACTCACACACTAAAAACCATCTGCTAATTTAGCTCTGACCCCCACACACAGCTCTGTCACTGCACTTCCATCTTGCGCTCTGCTATTCCTGTACTAATCACAAACACACCAACCCTTCCATCATGGCCCGTAGGCCCTTTGCCATTCCTGTACAGATCCCACCCACCGCTCTCACTGCACCTCCATCTACAACCCCTCTTGCACGGACTCACACAAACGCAGTCACTGCCTGCAGCCCCCCAGAACAAGGAGGCACCAGCCCCCCCCACCACCCCCCCACTGTCCTTTACAATGGTGACGCCTCCCTCTGCACACTCACTCACCTTGCTATCCTGCATGTCTTTGTTCGCTCCGTTCTTCAGTAGAGCCAGTGTGGCCTCGATGTTATTCACGGCTGCTGCCCAGTGCAGAGCAGACTTACCTGTCAAAGTGAGTGGGAGGGGTTAGAGTCAGCCTACGCCCACTACAGGAC
>NC_134502.1:12810150-12850150 GCF_040206685.1 Ascaphus truei
CACGGCTCAGTTCTGAATCGCGCAGTAATAATGTGACTCGGTTTCGGGACGCATGATGATGACGTCACGGGTAGCTTATTTTGGCGCGAAGCTCTCTCAGATAAATAGTAAGTCACTATGTCTCTCCCTACAACTTGAGAATGTCCTGAGGGATGAAACGCGTTGGTGCGTGGTCCTGTACTGTTGCCAAGCTGATCATTAAAGGCTAATATATATTTTTTCCATGTCTGGAGTTGCCCTTATTTTTCTGCGTTTGTGGACGCTGTGAGCTGTGCTCCTCTTCTCTTCTACTTCTCATTTCTCTTGAGAGAAGGACTTTCCCAGGAGGGCACCCCCAGCCTGTTGGGCTCCCATCGATAAAGAAGAGGGTGTGTGCCAAGTTCAGATTTCGAGGGCTCTGCTTTTTATGTGATTCGGAAGGCTCTCCCACCATCTCAAACTCTTTCGAGAGAGGTAAGAGGTTCACCTTCTGCAAATGGATTTTGTCCCAAGTCTGAAGTGGCCTGATATGAAATTGTGCCCACGGCACTGCCTCTATGGCAGAGGTGAAGACGCCAGCACCCTTATACACTGGTCGGCTGAAGTAGCATAACCTAGACCAGGGTGTGCAAACTTGGGGGGGGGAGGGGCGGAGGTCACTTACCTGGCTTCAGTCTCCGCGTCTCCATGGCAATGCAGCCTCAAATGATGCTGCGGGGGTCCTGTGATGTCACATTACCCCCCCTGTAATTTGACGCTAAATTAGAGGTAAGAGTGGGGGGGCACAACAGGGGGGAGCAAGCAGGGGGGGCACAGCGCAGGAAGTTTGCGCACTCCTGACCTAGATACAGGTCTTTTGCTGTCCTGGAAATCTTGAGGGCTTTTTCGTGAGGCAAGAATACGGTGCCTATTTTGATATCTAGCTGAATTCCCAGAAACCTCAGGTTCATTGAAGGGAATCATGAGCTCTTTTCCATATTTATGAGCCATCCTACACCTTGGAGTTCTTGTTGAACTATCATTACATGAGATTTCTCTTCTTGAAAGGAATGAGCTTTGATTAAGATATTGTCCAGATAAGGAAAAATGAAGATGCCCATCTTCCTGAAATGGGCGACAACTGCTAGAACTTTGGTGAATGTTCTTGGAGCTGTGACTAGCCTGAAAGGAAGTGTGACAAACTGAGATTTTGTGCAATGAAGACATCAAATACCTCTGATGCGATACTTTTATCCCATGTAGATAAGTGCACTATAAATCTATTGATATTAGGATATCCTCAAGTGTTGAGAATGGATTTGAAGGATTCCGTCTTGAAGGGATTGACTCTTAAAAACGGGTTGACAAAATTTAGATCTAGAACAGGGCGAAATCCATCTGATGCCTTAGAGACCATATAAAAAAAAAAAAAAGATTGCAATAAATGAACTTCCTTTCTTGGTCTCGAGGTACCATCTGAAAAACTCTGTTGACACATCTTGTGAAGGAGAGAAAGTAGCTTCTTCTTAGAAAAGGGGGTGGCGGACCATTACCGTAACCTGACCAAAATGGCTATGGTTCGAGATCTGGCCATAAGCTTGATGGCATTGAATGAAGAGACCTGTCTGTTTGCACCGACTTCTATTTGTTCCTCCATCTGGGCCATCCATAGCTATGTCGACTTCACCTTCCAAACCAGAGGATGCTGGAAGGATCCATCTTCCAGAGGTCTTGTTGTTCGCCCTCGCAATTATGGCAACAGCCAGATTTGCCTTGGTTTTGCAATTGAAAGTCTTTTGCTTGGATGATGCCATTTATTATTTATGATATCCCTAACAACTTGGTGTACAGGAAAAAACCTCACTATTCTTGGACGGCCGAAAAACACACGATCCATGGGGTTAAGATTCTGCTTTACATCCTCAATGTCTATAGCCTGTCTCTTACCCTTGATGATTTTATCTACAACTTCCACATTGAAATTCTCTGGTGGCCTTGTGTCTCTTTGTCTGAAGAAGATTCTCGCCAATCAGAGTAATAATACGTGCCTTGTATATATCAGAGTTCGCAGCAGGGGATCTTGAGCTTTCATGAGATATGCTCTTAAACTCCAATCTGGCAAGCCTCAAAAGTCTCCCAAGAATTAAGATTTCAGCCATGCAAAAAAAATATTTCACATGAGATGGAGATGTATCATCTGATAGAGACATAAGGCCTCGGGCATGGTCAGCGCATAACTGAGGCGCGCTCTCACTTACCAGTGAGCCCCTGCAGCCGCAATGAGAGCGAACCAGCTCCGTGACGTCACTGGCCCACCCCCCCGACACGCCCCCGGACGGCGCGCTAACCAAGGCCAGAGGAAAGCACCTGCTTTCCCTCAGCCTCAGCGCGCCTCCGCACGGGCTGAGTCACCATGGACTCAACCTAATTCATGCAGGGCAAACTCTTAGCATAATAGGTCATTTGGCTTCACATAAGGCACACACAGTAATAGTGCTTAGATTTGGCTGTAGCCTTCTTGCTCTTAGTCGCCACATGTTCAGGAGCCCGATTCCATCCTAATCTCAGGAGAAGCATTAGGATCTGACATAATAGAGATTAGGAAGAAGCTGCAATACAAGGAAAAAAGGGAACTGAAAGAAAAGGATCCATCCCCCTGTACCTTATATGCTCCTCTTGGGCTGATTGGCGCCCAACGAGGAGTTGGAGCTCACGTCAAGTAATACCTACTTCCACTTTGGAACCAGAAGTGAATACTGCTGCTGTCGCGCGGTCTACAAGACTGACCGGGAACTGTTCCATGCATGTAATGGACCTGGATCAGACTGTCCAGCTGGCATTACGGGGTCGGGGGACCGGCAGGAACCTGGCTCAGGAGACTGCATCAGACGACTTTGACGGTTTACGCGGCCTAAGAACCGACAGGGACCTGGCTTCAGAGATGAATCAGACCTTGATCAGATGATTTGACGGTATACGGGTGCTTTGCCTGAGAGACCACCTACCAGGAACCCCTCCTCCCCTGCCGGCAACTGAGCAGCACGAAGCAGTTGTACACCAACTTCCAATGAATTATGTCCTGGTTCCTCTTCTTTTCCCTGTATGAGCTTCTGAGAGAAACGTCTACACAGGTAGGTAGGAAAAACATGACTGGGATCTCAGGTTGGAGGAGTCTTTGTTTGCTGTGGAAAGGGCGGCCTTGCCACGCAGTGGGAGGGCCATAAACGCCATTGTGTGTACTGTCATGGGAGACAATAGAGCAAAGCGTCGTGTGTGTGTATATTTCTCTCTCTAAATATATTATTTATGAACAAATTGATGATCTAGAACAGTAGTGGCCAACTCCAGTTCTCAAGGGCAACCAACAGGTCAGTTTTAAAGGATATCCCTGCTTCAGCATAGGTGGGTCAATCAAAGTGACCGAGCCACTAATTGAGTCACTAATTGGTCACTTGTGCTGAAGCATGGATATTCCAAATACCTGGCCTGCCTGT
The DNA here is from genome assembly GCF_040206685.1 of Ascaphus truei. Classification (NCBI taxonomy): domain Eukaryota; kingdom Metazoa; phylum Chordata; class Amphibia; order Anura; family Ascaphidae; genus Ascaphus; species Ascaphus truei. Next base: position 12,813,603 of record NC_134502.1, read on the forward strand.
TGGTGGCCCTTGAGGACTGGAGTTGGCCACCCCTGATCTAGGAATATATAGGATATACATGAGACACCACGCCTCTTCACTGCACCCATATGTTACTGTCCCACCCCACTAACTCTAAGCGCCTCCTCCTTCCTTGGGCACCCCTAAGACCCTCTACTCACTGAAACCCCTAGGACACTGCTCCCTCCCCCAACAGTTCTAAGACCCTTCTCACCTGGCCCCCTCACGTTCACGTCCATGCCGTCACTCTCGTAGTCGCCCTGTGGTGGGGTCAGCGCGGTGGCTGGAGGGAGTCTGATGTCAGCGGCCGCCAAGTGATGCTGAGTCCAGGGACGCGGATCCACAGGGTCCTGTCTGCAGGGGGAGAGCTCCTCCGACTGCGAAGGAGAGAGGGGGTAGTCATCTTTACTATACTATACTGCATGCCTGAGAGAGGCACAACAGCAGCCATATTTACTGGTCCCAAATGACGTGTTGTGCGCATGAGGGCAGCCTTATTTACCTCACCACCGTGCGTGTGATTGGCATTTAAACAATCTCTCTCCCACTCCTGCATGCATGGGTGTCGGTCTCTGTGTGAGGCAGTGCGGCCTTACCTTCAGTCTCTTAGTCTCAGGGCAGTCTGTCTCTGTCCAGTCCTCGGACGGGTCTTCCATGAGACGCTCTGCCTTAGCGATGTTCCTAAAGGAGCCAGCGAGAGTGTCAGAGAGAGAAGCAGGCAGGCGACAAGACGAGGGGAGGAGGGGCTTGGAGGGCCGCAGACGACACAGAAGGGGGAGGCGGATGACACGATGAAAACGAAAGGGGGGAGAAAAAAAGGGGGGGGAAGATAAACAAAGGGGGGGGGGAAACAAGGGGGGAGGGGAGGAGACAAAAACAATAGGGGGGGGGGGGCAAAAATGATGGGGGGGGGGATGTGGACGAGAGAACTGAGGGGGGATGCGGAAGGCACCAAGGAGGAAGAGAGACGGCGAATGCCCCTGCAGTCTCTTTATGTGACAGTCCTTACTTGAGTCCGAGAGCATCCTGTCCCACGGGCTCCCTGCGGTCTCTCTCCTTCTTCATGATGAAGCCCTCAGGAAACCAAAGAGTGCTGTGCGCTCTCTTCCTACGAGACACCACCACGCCCAGCGCTGCCACCACCAAGACCAGCACCCCAGCTACCCCCACCAGGGGCAGGAGGCGAAGGGCGCCCACGATCTCTACCCGATCTCCCGCTAGGAGAAGATACGATGTCTCACTATACTGTATTCACTCATGTCCCTCCTTTTCCTCTCACTCCTCCCCCGGCCCTCCATTCCTTCCCCTGGTCACATGACTCACGGCTCACGGCTTTGATAGGATAGGGGAAGTTTAGCCTTTCCAGCGCACTTAGCGCCGCCAGATAATCTGCCGCACTCTCCGCGTCCGAGAAGCAGTCAGACGTCTCCTTCACATTCTTCACACACAGGCGGTTATCAATCTCCAGGGTCACCGTGGATCTGACAGGGGCGGAGAGGAGGGTTAAATTACATCCTTAACCAACGATATTGTCCTGTGACATCGTCACTACCCAAAGACATTGTACTGTGATGTCGTCATTACCCAAAGACATTCTACTGTGATATCATCTTTGCTAAACGTTGGTCCGATAAACGAAACCCATGTTTGCCCAGACAGAGAGGCGTCTCTCTCCTCCAGAGGCAGCGAGCCGGCACGGAGAACAGGAGGTAGGCGCTGTCCTCATTGGCCAGTTTGTAATTCCCACACTGCTTTCCTCAGCCTCCACATCCCAAACCTTTCCCCCAAAACCCCCCCAGCCCGATTGGCCAACACTGATGAGCCCTTGTCTTGTGATTGGACCACCTCATAGCATCCATGTGGTCATTGGTCTCTGTCCCATTTTTCGGGTTTGTCTATGGAGACGAGAAACCTATAAGTGTCGCAGCCAATTTCTGTACCAGGGTGGTTGCCGGCTCTAGCGTGAGGGTTAGCTCAGCGGTGCGCTAAGTGGGGGGCGCTAGATTGTCCGGGGGGGCGCGGGTGTTACAGAGGCCCCCACGCGTCCCCGAAGGCATTTAAAATAAATGCCGGGGATCGCGTGAGGCCTCTAACTGGTTTACTTACCATCATTCCAATGACGCGTCTCCATGGCAACCGGCGTCATTTGGGTCATGTTACGCCACGTTGCTATGACGACACACGACCCAGCGACGTCATTTGACGCCGGGGCCGTGTGGGGGGGGGGGGGGAGGGGGCGCAAGCCGGAGGGGACAGGGTGGGGCATGAAAATAAGTTTGCGTACCCCTTGGTTAGCTAAGCGGGGTTCTCCGAGGTTGAGCCGGAGTGACCCGAAAACGAGGCGGCGCGCTCATCTACCGATGTAAAAGTGCGGCTTGGTGGCTTGCATTCAGCGATACCTACAGACTCCGAACCCCCACAGGAGTGGAAGCCGCATCGGAGAAATCATTGCGGTGACACCGGGCACATAGACCGACTAGGATTCCCCCTGCAGGACCAGGGATTGTGAGTATCTATTATCTCTGTTAGTGATACAGGGCTGTATCTGCCGGCTCTAGCCAGAATAAATATACTTTTATTTGACTTCGGCGTCCTATCTGGTGCTTGATCCCGAGAAACAGTCCTGATCTTCCGTGACAGTGATCATTACCCAACGACACGGTCCAGTGACATGGTTATTGCCCTATCCACCCAATGATGTTATTACACCACAAAATCATCCCATGACCCTGCTGAACTTATGTCATTACCAAGCCTGGCAGTAAGTTACTGACCTACGAGGTACCTGTCCTGCCCCACCTCCCCCCCCCCCCCCCAAACATACTCCAAATGGAAGGCACTGTTCGCCTCTCCTCCAGTCGCCCCTCATGGCATCACAGCGCTCCTCCCCACATGCTCCTCACCCTATGATGTCACTGTCCAGCTCCCGTCTCTGCCGCCCTCTCCCCTGCCCCCTCAGGTAGGGGTAGATCATGTATCTGCCCTCGCTGTCCGTGCGGAAGCGTAGCGCGGTGCGCAGGATGGCGCTGAGCCGCTGCAGGAAGGCCGTGCTCTGCTTCAGCAGCTCCTCGGGGGGCATCAAAACCACAAGGACCAGCACCCCCTTTGCCAGGACTTCTTCCTCGGAGCCGCCTGCGCAGTCCAGGCCATCCCAGCCGCACTCCGCCGAATTACAACCCTGGTCACAGCGTCCGTCACCGTAATGATCCGTACAGTACTTCTCATATACCGGGCTGGGGAGGGGGCGGGACATGGAGGGTCAAAATAAGTACATTATACATCACAATCTCTAGCCCCGTGGCTCAGATGGGCGAATGGGACATTTGATTTTCTGAACTTACGCTAATTTAAAATATTCTTTTTTTCACATCCTTGAATTAACCATTTTTTAAAAAAAAGTGTTATTTTTGTGTGCGTTTTCAAATATTTTTTTTTTTAACCTAGTGGCAAGTTTTTTCGAACAAATTAGCGAATATTCAAAAACGCCATAGTCGCAGGCAATTAAATTTGAGCAAATAATTATCCCATCTCTATTTTCCAAGCTCTGCTCCCCTCCTCTCTACCCCATCTCTTAGTCTGTACTCTCTCCTCCCCATTTCTCACATGCACCATCATCCAACCCCCTCCCGTCTCTCACTTGCACCATCCAACCCCCTCCTGTCTCTCAATGGCACCATCCAACCCCCTCCCGTCTCTCACTTGCACCACCCAACCCCCTCCCATCTCTCACTTGCACCACCCAACCCCCTCCCGTCTCTCACTTGCACCACCCAACTCCCTCCCGTCTCTCACTTTCACCACCCAACCCACTCATCTCCCATCGCTCACTTGCAGCTCCGCTCCTCCCTCGCGCGGCAGTCGAAGTTGTCGTACAGACACTCGGCAGAGCTGCACTTTAAGTCACACAGCGAATTGTTGAACAGGACGCGGCAAAGAGACCACGGGCAGCGCTTCCAAGGGTCGTCCACGCTCAGGGAGCAGTCCCCCCCGTCCCATCGGCACGCGGCTACGTTGCACTCTCTGTTGCAGTGCCCGTCACCCGCCCTCTCCGGGCACTGTGGGATGCCACACTCCACCACTGGCGTTGGGGGGGGAGGCGGTGCCCGGTTCAGCCGGAGGTCGCAGAGTGGCCCCGCCAGCTCAGATGGGCATTGGCATTGGAAGTAGGGGGAGTGGGGAGAGGGGAGACAGGGAGCCCCGTTACGGCATGGAGAGGTGGAGCAGGGCGTGGTGTGGGAAGGTGGAAAGGGGGGAGCGGGAGCTGGTGGAAGAGAGGTGGAGTTAAGAGGGGGGTGGCAGCCTGGGCCTGGGGGGCAGATGCAGCGGGGGCCCAGTGGGGGAGGGAGGCAGGTAGAGCCCGAGGGGCAGGAGAGGTCCCGGCAGGAGAGGAGGGAGCGCTCGCAGGAGGGGCCATTGTAACCCTGTGGAGGAAGAGCGAAACGTCAGAAAACGGAAGGAAGGGCGAGTCAGAAAGAGGGAGGAAAGGGTCAAAGTGACAAGCGTGGAACCATTACCGTGAGACAGCGGCACGTGTACCCGAGAGGCGTGTTCACTGTCACACGACACAAGCCTCCGTTCTGACAGGGCCGAGACTCGCATGTGTTCACCACAGTTTGACAGCGCTGGCCTGAGAGAGAGAGGTTACAAACAGATCAGGTTCACTTCTAAGACCCACCCCCCGCATCCTCATCACCTATAAAACACCTGTCACCTATAACAATCGCTACACAAACAACCACCACTAAAGCTTCATTTGTCACTAGGCCCCTACCAGCAGAAGATCCCTCCAAGCATCTTATAAATAGGCACCTCCTATTTGTTGGCCTTAAAATCAGCTTCTACTAGAACCCTCCTGATAGGCTCCTCACCCGCCCACCCTATTTGCAATAGGCTCGACCCCTCGTTAGCAAAACTAATTAAGCCCCTCCCTTGATATGCTATTCCTTCTCAAGCGCCAACCCCCACAAGCTCCTCCTTCACTGGACTCCTCCTCCCTTAAAAAAAACCTGACCACCTCTGCCCCTCACTTTAAAATCCCTCATCCCATAACCTTCTCCTCCTTTAGGCCCTCTCCCCACAGGCCCCGCCACCTCCTCACCAGTGTATCCATTCTTGCACATGCACTGATAGTCATTGGAGAGCTGGACACAGTCACGGGTGTTGTGAGGATGACAAGGCCCCGACAGGCACTCATTTATATCGCCCTCGCAGCGCTCGCCTGTGTAGCCCGGGGGGCAGGTGCAGCTGTACCCCCCCACCTTGTCTACGCATGTCCCGTTATTCAGGCACTTGGGGGACCCAGAGGCAGTGGAGCAGTCATCCTCATTGATCTCACACAGCACCCCTACAAAATAAGGGGGAGTTTGATAGGGGGCGAGGTGGAAAGGGGTGAGTAAAGGGGGGGAAAGGGCGAGAGAAGGGGGGAGAAGAAGAAGAGGCGGAGGAAGTGAGGAGGAGAGCATGAAGGAGACTCAGACACTTACCAAGGGTTCCCGGGGGGCAGGAGCAGATATAGCGTCCAGTCAGGTCAATGCAGGAGCCTCCATTTTGACACGGGTGAGACTGACACTCATCTATATCATATTCACAATTCTTCCCTTCAAATCCAGCCAGACACTAAAAAGAGAGAGCCGAGGGGGGAGAGGGCAGAAGACAGAGGCGAGAAAGGAAGGGGAGGGAGAGCCAAAGCAAGGGGAGGAGAAAACAGATCAAGGAAGAGAGAAATGGGGTAGAATGGGAAGAAGTGATAGGAAGAATAAGAAAGAGAGAGATTAACCCCTTCCTGCAAAGCACCGCCATCACATGTCCTTTTCCCCCCACCGGCAGAGCGTAGCCCCTATGCATTCCCCACTTATCGCTTTCTCATCTGCCTGCCCCACAGAGAAACGCATACAGTGCCCCCCCCCCCCGTCCCTCCCCCCCAGACGGAGCATCGACCCCCTCCCTCCCCCACAGAACATCGCTGCCCCCCTCTTACCTCGCACACGTATCCCCCCAGGTAGCTGTGACAGCTCCCTCCATTATGACAGGGATCTGGGTCACACTGGTTGATGGGGGTCTCGCAGTAACTACCAGTGTAGCCTCCTCTGCACATACAGTGGTGAGAGCTCCCAGCGTTTATACACATCCCCCCCGACAGACAGAGCTGATCCGGCCGTAAACCTGCGAGGGTGCGAGCGTGCGAGAGGGAGGGGAGGGAGAGAGGGTGAAGAGGGAGATGGAAGAGGGTGAAGAGGGAGATGGAAGAAGGTGAAGAGAGAGATGGAAGAGAGGGAAGAGGGAGATGGAAGAGAGGGAAGAGGGAGATGGGGGGTGGGAAGGAGAGAGGAGAGAGGAGAGAGGGGAGAGGGAGAGAGAAAAGAAAGGAGAGAAGAAATAGTTAGGACCGTATCTCAGAAACAATACAGTAGCAGAGACCTGCGCTTACATCACTGACCTGGGCACCCTCCCTGGCAAAGCAGAGCGGTGTGCACTCACCTCTCCGGTCGGCTGCTACCTTACAGGACACACGTGGCACGTCACAGTAACCCCCAGTCCAGCCCCCGGGGCACTCACAGCGGAATGTTGGGCCCATCTGGATACAGCGCCCCCCATTCTGGCAGGGAGAGCGCCGGCAAAGCTCTAATTGTGTCTGCGCGGGGTGTAAACAAGAGAGAGAACCATGACTCGCTCGCATCCTTCCATAACCTCGTTAAATGTGTATGCACAGTATCCTGTACTAATCTCAGCCACACACACTCACACACTCACACACTCACACACTCACACACTCACACACCATCCTGTACTAACCGCCGCCCGCTCAGCGCGCGTGAGGACGCAGCCACTATCTCTGCACACACAGCATCCAGTACTAATCTCAAACACACACACACCCACCACAGCTAAATCCCTGCGCACACAGCATCCTGTACCATACCCTCACCTGACACTGAGCCCCGGTGTAACCGTGCTGGCACACACAGCGGTATGACTCTACACCATCCAAGCACACAGCTCCGTTCTGGCACGGGCGCGAAGCGCACTCATCCACCTCGTGCTGGCAGTGGGAGCCTGTGAAGCCGGAACGACAGATGCAGGTGTAGGAGTTGACCTCGTCCACACACGTCCCGCCGTTAAAACAGGAACTGCAGAGAGGCATGGGAGGTGAGGTAGTGTGAGCACGGACAATGCTACACAGCAATGTACATCGTCGGCATCGTGGATATATCTCAACGCTTGTAACTCTTCATCCAAACATCGGATTGGGTTAAAAATATGCAATTTTGGCGTTCATGGCGTGTACAACCAATGTGCCAAATGTGGTAAAAATTGTAAATGTAGATTTTTCGTAACGCGCAACTTCTGACACTTAGAATCTGAATATCAAATTGGGCTGAAATTTGGCAGATTTGGCCACTAACAGGCGTTTAAACCAATGTGCCAAATGTGGTGAAAACCAGACTTGGATACTTGAAGCAGAAACAAACGTAAAAACACCATTTTACCCCAAAAAATAATAACCTGGTTTTGGGTCAATCTAGCATGTTATCCAAATCCCTGATTTCAGATGCTTGTAACTTGTGATTTGAAAAGCCGATTGGGCTGAAAAATTGGCCATTTTTAGTCTGTAGAATAGGGTGTAATCGCCAAATGCTGGGTAAATCAGATTGACATGAAATGTTGCCAACACTTTGCACTTCGTTAGGAATCCATCTGTAATTTAGATGCATGCAAGTTTTGAACGACGTCTCAAACTGGGCTTGAAGATTTAACCAGGTGTTCAATCAATGTGCTAAATTTGGTTGAATATCGTTATGGTTTCAGCATCAACATGAGGGAAAAGCACCAAGTTAGCCAAAAATCCAGATGTGTGGATCGTCCTACAAATTAATGAAGGCAAACTCCCATTGAGTTAATAGGGTTTTGGTACGATGGACTCACCTTTCTGTACAGTCCTGTATGTTCGTTTCGCAGGCAGGTCCGCTATATCCAGGTTCGCAGGTACACACGTAGCTGTTGACGTAGTCGGTGCAGGTGGCCCCATTACGACAGGGGTTGCTTAAACACTCGTTAATCTCATTAGTGCATCGTGACCCTGTGAACCCGGGGTGGCAGCTGCATAGAAAGGCGCCGATCCCATCGCTGCAGGAGCCGCCGTTGAGGCAGGGGTCTGGAGGGGGGGGGGGGGGGGGTAAGGTGACAGGGTGAGAAAGGGGGACTTTGGGGGTCTGTCACCCACAGAGAAAAGGAGCCATGTCCCATGGAGTTCCTCCCCCCCACCCCCAGCAGAAGCGACCTATGTCCCATGGAGCCTGTCCCACCCCCCACAGGGTTACACCGTGACACTCACTGGGGGCGCAGTCATTAATGTCCGTCTCGCAGTTGGGGCCGGTGAATCCTGGAACGCATGCGCAGTTGTACCCGCCTCTCAGGTTGGCACAGACCCCTTGGTTCTGGCACGGGCTCCTGGCACACTCATCAATGTCTGTGCCACACGTGTCACCTGAACACGAGAGAGAGAAACAGAAAGAGAAAAAGAAAGAAAGAAAGAGAGAGAGAGAAAGCGAGAAAGGATTTACCCAGAATCCTTTGCAGAAGCCCAGCATCTCTGCTGCTTTCTAGAAAAGAGACTTATTGACTTGACCCCCTTTCCCAAAATCCTTTGCTGCTCCATTATCTCCTTTACAAAGCTATTTTGATTGAATCCACCTCCTCCTCCCCCCTCCCCCTTTTCCATCCCAGAACCCCTTGCAACTTTTTTTTTTTTAGCGCTGTCCCTTTTAGGCTTCTTACCTTCCCACCCGGAGGGGCAGGTGCAGATGCGGCCTTGATAGTCTGGGGTGGGCACGCAGACCCCTCCATTCTGACACGGGTCAGGTGTGCAGGGGGCCAGGAGCGTCTCGCAGGTCTGACCTGAGGGTAGGAAAGACACATGGTCACCCACGGCCAATCCCCCTTTCTCGTGACTACTCTTCCTTCCCCACGTGGCTCCTCTCCTCCCCACTCCCCAACTGCCCATCTTCCCTTCAATCCACACACAACCCCTGTCCCTTTGTCGCGTTCTTTTCCGTGGCCCCTTTGCCCGTAACTGCCTGTCACGTGACCCCTTTGCTTCTCCATCTCTGCCCCACAGCCTCCCTCCCATCTTTCACATGGCTTCTCTCCCCCCTGCCCTTCAACTCTCACCCACGTGGCCCCCCGAATCTTCCCACAGAAAGAAGTCTCCCTTCTCTCTTGCCTATCCCTATTCTTCCACATCCACACTGGACCAGTGGCCTATATGCTCAACAGCAGGTGGCCCTTTCACCCGTGGCCTCTTTCCCGCTCATTCCCCACCATCCTTTGCCTCTCCTTCTCCCTCATCCATGTCCTCCTCTCCATCTGTACCTTACAACCCCCCTCCCATCTTTCACATGGCTTCTCTCCCCCCTCCCCTATAGCCTATACTCCCTCCACCTCTCCTATATAGCTCCTGTATACCTCCTTTCCCCCCCTCTCTCCTTCGTGGCCTCTCCCACCCCCCCCCCACCTCAGTCTCTCCTGCATGGCCCCCTCTCTACCTCCTCCACTCCGAGGGTCCCCCATCTAGTACCTATATACGGCAGTGTACACAGACAGCTGTATCTTGCAATGCCGTCCACGCACGTCCCGCCATTCAGACACGGAGCCGGGGCGCACTCGTTAATGTTAATCTGGCATGTGGCGCCTGATGGAAGAGAGATACTCCATGTCAGTATACAATGCTAAGCATTACGTATACAGCGTATATAGAGACACTCGACATCACATATATAGACACATTTATATATGCAAATACACATTTATATACACAAAATACATACATACAGATGATATATAGAGTACATGTATATACACACATATTCTCTCTTCCCCTATAGAAAAAAAAAATGTACACACACACACACACACACACACACACACACACACACACACACACACGTGTCTATATATTAGACACACACCCACACACTGAAGTATATACGTAGTGATACACGTAGGGTTGACAGACGTCCTGTATATACGAGATTGTCCCTTTGACTTGTCGGTCGAGACGCATAATTGTCCTGCACTTTTGCGCCTTGACATCAAATAAATGAGCTTGCAATGGCTAATTACAATCAGTCCTAAAACCCGAATAGATTTCTCCTTGAGTGAAATAGTTATCTCTTCCGATAGACGTGGCTTCATTAAATTCTGAAAATATTTTAAAAATTAGCACACGGCCTGGTCATCTCATAATCCCATGCCGTGTTTCTCAGCGCGCATCTTTCCCTGAACTGCGAAGAGCAGATATCATAAAAACGAAAGAATATAGTGGTCAAGCGCGAGACACCCGTCAGCTCGACACGTTTGCAAATCATTTAAAATCAAATCAACAGTGCACAGAATCGATTTAGTTCCCGACCCTGATTCTGTGCTCGACTATTTCCAATCCGAGTCCTTAAAACTCTGTGGTACCCATGCTCCACTATGCAGAATAAGGGTACGGGGGGCCCACCTTCCATGGGATGACCTTATAGCCCTCTACCAGTTCAGGGATGCCTTGTGGAAAAGCTACAAAGTAACTGGCACTACCAAGGATCTCAATCACTACAGATGCATGCGGAACATGTGCACAAGGCAAACAAGGCACGCAAAAGCACAATATTACGGTGACAATCTCCTCCAGAATACATCAAACCCAGCTAACTTTTGGAAGGTTATCAACAATATATTCCAGCCTTCTAACCATCAAAAACCAAGTAATAAGGGGGATATTACTCTGACAAACACCACTGACATTGCAAATGCATTCAATGATTACTTTGTGGAGTGTGCTACCAATTTATTAGCGAAACGCAATCCAAACCACAAACATGAATCTTACCCTGGGAATTGTGGGCAGTGTTGGGAGTACCCCACCCCCTCCCAACACTGCCCACAATTTTCAATTTGGCCCAGTATCTGAAGAGGATATTACACAAGTGCTCCTCAAATTAAAAGTAAGCAGTCAATGTGGACCTGATTTACTACAATCTAAGTTCCTAAGACTTGGTGCCCCAGCCATTGCCAAACCAATTGCTTCCATAGTCAACTCTATCCTGTCTGCAGGCCATATCCCTAAGACCTGGAAAACTGCCAGAGTTGTCCCAATCTTCAAAAGTGGGGACAACAACACACAGTCTCAAACTACAGGCCAATCATTCTTCTCCCAATACTATCCAAAGTCATGGAAAAATGTGTCCACTACCAATTAAGCGATTACTAAACAAAGACAAATTTCCCTAGCCAATTCAAATCTGTCTTCCGCCCCAAACACTCCACAGTAACTACCCTGCTAAAAGTTTGCAATGAAATCCAGTGTGGAATGGAACGGGGACAACTCACTGGTGCAGAATTCCTAGATTTTGCAAAGGCTTTTGATACTGTTGATCATGCTATCCTGTTTAACAAACTCCAAAGCTCTGGAATAGGGAAGCATACTTTAAACTGGTTTCAGTCCTACCTATCAGGTAGATCCCAACATGTGTCCATCTCAGGCTCTAACTCCAACCCCCTGGATATCATCTGTGGTTTCCCGCAAGGCTCTGTTCTGGGGCCCCTACTCTTCTCAGTTTTCATCAATGATCTTCCCACAGCTTGTAAGGAAGCTTCAATACACATGTATGCAGATGACACAATCCTATGTGCACACAGCCATAGCCTCTCCGACCTTGAACACATACTTCAGACTGACTTTTTGAGACTCGAAAACTGGATTTCCCAAAACAAACACTGACAAGACTGGAACAATGGTATTTGGGACCAAGACTAAATTTTTAAAGCTTCCAGTGACTGAGCTCAAGATCAGAACCAACGCTAACACCACCCTAACTCTTGTTACTAGTTTTAAATACTTGGGCATTTGGTTTAACTTCCACTTAACATTCGGGGTGCACATTGATAGCCTGACATCCAAAACCTATGCCAAACTAGGTGTACTTTACAGAAACAAATCCTCCCCAAGTCTGCAGGTCAGAAAGCGTATCGCACAGCAGATGCTAATGCCAATTATCGACTATGGAGACATAATATATGGCTCAGCACCCAAACCCACCGTAGCAATTCAATATGCAGTTTTGTTCTCCAATGCAACTACAACACACGACTGTGAAATGCTCAAAGAACTAAATTGGTCATCACTTGAGTCTAGGCGCAAGTTCACCTTTCCTGTCTTGACTCCAAATACGTTCTGGGCAAGCTACCCATCTATCTGAACAAGCTACTCACCCCTACCACATGCAGCACGTATCATCTGAGATCTGACTCCAAAAGACGGTTCATGGTCCCAAGGCTCAACAAAGTATCCGGCCACTTCTCCTCTTACCGTGCACCCCTCAACTGGAACAACCTACCAGAGATTCTCACATCCACCGCCAGTTTAAGTTCTTTCAAAACTAAGACTGTTTCACATTTGAAACCGGTCTGTAACTGCTACATACGCCTATAATATATATTATCTATAACTGTGCATGCAATGTCTTGAATCTAATGTATACCCTGTGTCACTTATGTAACTGTATTTGTAACCATGTATTATTCATCTTAACACTCTGCCCCGGACATACTCGTAAACGAGAGGTAACTCAATGTATTACTTCCTGGTAAAATATTTAATAAATAAATATTTTATCGCTAGGGTTGCCAAGTGGCTTCTCCAAAAATACTGGACACAATGGTAAGTGTGAAGTGCACGAGACACACACACCTCTCACCTCTCCATGCTGTTTCCTCCTCTCCTTTTTTTCTACACTCCTTGGCCCCACCCCAGGCTCCTGACACATCCTCCTAATTGGCTGCATTACCCAGCAGCAGCCAATCAGGAGAAAGCTGGCCAGCCCCCTAGCAAGAGCGCTGACCTCTCCCTGCTCAGGGAAATCAAGCGCCCCCCCCCAAGCCGGTCAGGTCAGTATGTCCAGAGAGGTAATCACATAAATGTCCAGTATTACCTCTCCTTTTTTACTGGACAGGGTGTCCAAATACAGGACAGTCCGGTTCAATACTGGACACTTGGCAACTCTATCATTGCTCATTATTATGACGTCACATTTTTATACTGGATTTCGTCGCCCCGTATTATAAAAACGTCAGTGTGGCAGCCCTCGATGCACGGCAGTGCTGTATTACCGCGAAATCCGTCCCTGCAGCGGCAGACGGGGCCCCCCGGGCGGTCCGTGCAGGTACCCCCGTTCTGGCAGGGTTTGGCGGCACAGCGGTCACTGCTACGCCGCTCGCACATTTTCCCTGTCCAGCCTGGCTGACAATCACAGGCGTATCTGAGGGAGGAGGGAAAAGTGAGCGGCTGGGGGGAGTGGGGGGGGGGGGGGAGAAGGAGGGGGGAGGGAGGGGGAAAAGAAGGAGGGGGGAGGGAGGGGGAAAAGAGGGAGGGAGGGAGGGAGGGGGAAAAGACGGAGGGAGGGAGGGAGGGAGGGGGAAAAGAGGGAGGGAGGGAGGGAGGGAGGGGGAAAAGAGGGAGGGAGGGAGGGGGAAAAGAGGAAGGGAGGGGGAAAAGAGGGAGGGAGGGGGGGAAAGAGGGAGGGGGGGGGAAAGAGGGAGGGGGGGAAAGAGGGAGGGGGGGAAAGAGGGAGGGGGGGGGAAAGAGGGAGGGGGGGGAAAGAGGGAGGGAGGGGGGGAAGAGGGAGGGGGGGAAGAGGGAGGGGGGGAAAAGGGAGGGGGGAAAGAGGGAGGGAGGGGGGAAAGAGGGAGGGAGGGAGGGGGGGAAAGAGGGAGGGAGGGAGGGGGAAAAGAGGGAGGGAGGGAGGGGGAAAAGAGGGAGGGAGGGAGGGAGGGGGAAAAGAGGGAGGGAGGGAGGGAGGGGGAAAAGAGGGAGGGAGGGGGGGAAAAGAGGGAGGGGGGGGAAAGAGGGAGGGGGGGGGAAAGAGGGAGGGGGGGGGAAAGAGGGAGGGGGGGGGAAGAGGGAGGGGGGGGGAAGAGGGAGGGGGGGAAAAGGGAGGGGGGAAAGAGGGAGGGAGGGGGGAAAGAGGGAGGGAGGGGGGAAAGAGGGAGGGAGGGGGGAAAGAGGGAGGGAGGGGGGGAAAGAGGGAGGGAGGGGGGGAAAGAGGGAGGGAGGGGGGGAAAGAGGGAGGGAGGGGGGGAAAGAGGGAGGGGGCGGGGAAGAGGGAGGGGGCGGGGAAAGAGGGAGGGGGGGGAAAGAGGGAGGTGGGGGAAGAGGGAGGGGATGAAGAGGGGGGGAGAAGAGGGAGGCAGGGGTTAAGAGGGAGGCGGGGGTTAAGAGGGGGCGGGGGGGGGAAGAGGGAGAGAGCTCTCTCTGAGCAGCAGCCCTCTTTCTGACGAGTTGGGGGCAAATTCTCCCTGTCTAGCCTGGCTGACAATCAAAGGTGTATCTGAGGGAGGAGGTATGGTGGGCGGTAGAGCCTGGCATGGGGAGGGAGGAGAGAGAAAGGGATTGGGAGGGGGGGGGAGGGACATCAAAAAGAGGGGGCTGGGGAGACATGAGAGGAGACATGGGAGGTGCGATTGGGGGCTGGGCAGTAGTTTGAGAGCACTCACCCATCTGTAACTTTGCGGCATACTCCGTTCACACACCCCGCCACACAGAGAGCCCTATCCTGGTCCTGGGTGGGGTTGCAGAACATGTCACGGGCCCCGCCCCCCTCGGGACACAGGCAGCGGAACGCGCTCTGCCGAACCTCACAGGTCCCTCCCGCGCGGCACGGGTTAGAGGCGCAGGGGGAAACCTCCACATTGCAGAGAGGACCTAGAGATAGGGAGAGGTGGGTGGGGGACGTCAGGGGAACAAGATCAGCAGGGAAGATCTGAAGAGCTTGCGCTGAACCACAAGCAGTTGCCAAGCCCTGCTGGGCGTCTCCAATGTTGTGCAGACAGTTCCTTAACCCGCCACTACCCCACAGAGTCTCTCCCTTCCTGGAAGATCCTACCAACGTCCCCTCAATCCCACCCCAATGTCCCCCTGCAGAGCCCCTCACCTGTGAATCCTGGTTTGCAGACGCAGTCGTATCTGTTGATGCCATCCCTGCACTCCCCGTAGTCACACGGGTTACTGGCGCAGTCGTCATAATTGTGCTCGCAATTCACACCTACAGAATAAAAAGGCAAAGAGGTTCAGCCCCTATCCACTCGTATTACTACTTCTCTACCAGCTCACTACGAGTTATATGCTGCCTCACTATCAGTTACCTACCGCCATACTACTGTTACCAGCCATGTAATCACCTCCCTACTACTATTACCTGCCACATAACTACAAGTCATCTACCCCAGTGGAGCTCAACAACTCCAGTCTTCAAGACCCCCCAACAGGTTAGGTTTTAAGGATACCCCAGTTTGAGCCACCTGTGCTGAATCAGTGGCTAAGCCACTGATTGACCCACCTGTGCTGAAGCTGGGATTTCCTTAAAATCTGGCCTGTTGGTGGGGTCTTGAGCACCCCTGATCTACCCAATTTACTACCTACCACTTTACTACAACTTATCTGTACCCATCTTCCACTTTACTCAACCAACACCCAACCATCCAAACACCACTGGCTGTGAATCAGCCGCCCCTAACACTCGCCCAGCTGTACTCACCAGAGGTGCCTGGCTGGCAGTAGCACAGGTACTTGTTGACCAAGTCGATGCACTTTCCTCCATGCAAACACGGGTTACTGTGACACTCGTTGATCTGGTTCTCGCAGCGATAGCCGGTGTATCCAGGGTCGCAGGTGCAGGCGAAGCTGGCGATGCCATCACGACATGAACCGTGGTGGCAAGGGTCAGGGGAGCAGTCGTCAATGTTACGGTCACAAAGGGGACTCTCGAAACCTGCACGATGGGGGGAGAAAGTGTGAGAGGTGTGCGGGGAGAGAGAACGGGGATAGGTGCGAGGGAAGAGAGGGTAGCAAGGGAAAAGAGGGTGGGGTAGCAACGGAAAAGAGGGGGAGAGCGGAGGGAAGAGAGGGAGGAGAGCGGATGGAAGAGAGGGGGGAGAGCGGAGGGAAGAGAGCAAGGGAAGAGGGAGGGGAGAGCGAGGGAAGAGAGGGGGGGAGAGCGAGGGAAGAGCGGGGGGGAGAGCGGGGGGGAGAGCGAGGGAAGAGCAAGGGAAGAGAGGAGGGAGAGCGAGGGAAGAGAGGAGGGGAGAGAGGGGGGAGAGCGAGGGAAGAGAGGAGGGGAGAGAGGGGGGAGAGCGAGGGAAGAGCAAGGGAAGAGATGAGGGAGAGCGAGGGAAGACGTAGAAAGTACAAGACTTACCTCCTAGATACTACTACGAGACATCCACAGAGAGCGTAAGAGAGAGAACAGGAAAGAGCATGAGAGAGAGAAAACAGGATAGATCAGAGAGACACCTCAGGAATTAGGTTCCCGTCAGATACCCTGGAGCGCAGCACTCACCCTCTGCACAGTGACACTCGTATCCGTTGGGTCGGTCCACGCACTTTGCTCCGTTCTGGCATGGAGTACTAGCACATTCATCTATATCTATCTGACACATGGAGCCTGTGAATCCTGAGAGGGAGAGAGAGATGAATCCTTCTGAATGTAGATTGTCAGCTCTGCTGATCTGTAGATACACGCCACTTGCATTAGATTGTCAGCTCTGCGGGTCAGTGTATCATCCCCTCCGTCACTCACCAGCCGGGCAGCTGCAGGTAAATCCATTCACCACATCCTTGCAGACCCCCCCGTTGACGCATGGGCTGCTCTCGCACTCGTTGACGTTCACCTCACAGAACGTACCACTGAACCCTGCGAAGGGGACACACAGAACCTTCAGTATCTATACACTGGATAGTGAACACGCCACGCAATGCTATGTACACAGTGATATGGAGCACTGATTGTGTTCATAGCACTTTCACTATCAAATCAGTGTATCAGTGCTCCATATCACTGTGTACATAGCATTGCATGGCGTTTTCATTGTGATATGGAGCACTGATACACTGATAGTGAACACTGCTTGCGTGTCCTGATCTGCGTGACTGGTTGATTTCAAGTGCTGGTTGTATTAAGTGTGCAGTTAAAACAAGAAGCAGTTTGAACAAGGAAGGGGTTAAACAAGGTATAGTATATTGAAGTACAGTTTATTGTTAGTATTTATAAACTTCATAGTTGCTACAATGAGCAGGATTGAAAATGCCACTCAATGCACATCTTGCCACATGTATGTGCACGTGGAACAGCTGTTCCAAGGAGCATACCGCTGTGAGAAAGTGTGAGCAGGTGGTCTCTTTAGAGTCAGCGATTGCTCATCTGAAGAGGCAACTTGCAATATTGAGGGACATTGACAATCTTGAAAAGGGTTTAGTGCTCACTGAGCAGGCCCTTGCTTCGACTAGTGGTGCAGATGGTGATGCTGTTAGTGAAGAGCAGGTAGGAAGCTGGGTAACAGAAGGGGAAGCAGGGGCAATAGGGAGAGGCAGGCCAGTTCTGAGCTGACCCATCCCAATAGATTTGCCATGTTGAGTGAAGATATTGGGAGTGTCAGGGCAAAAATGGCAAGGCTGGGGGAGACTGATCCCTCTGTGCTGGATGAACTATTCACCTGGCTGCTAGAGGAGACTCAAGATGCCCAGATACAAAGAAAGATTGTGGTGATAGGGGCCTCCATTATTAGGAAGGTAGATAGGGCAATTTGCTGCTGTGACTGCGTGAACCGAACAGTTTGTTGCCTCCCGGGAGCTCGGGTTCGGCACATTGTGGATCGGGTAGACAGTTTGTTGGGAGGGGCTGACCCGGCGGTCTTGGTACATGTTGGCACCAACGACAAGGTTAGATAAAGATGGGGGAATCCTAAAAAATTATTTCAGAGATCTAGGCCAAAAGCTTAAGGCAAGGACCTCCAAGGTAGGAGTACAGGTTGAAAAAAAATGAAATGCATGCTTGCAAATGCAAGAAGCCTGACAGATAAAATGGGGGAGCTTGAATTGATAGAAAGGTAAAAAGATGGGGCTAAATGAGCTTGCAACAATGGAAGTAATGGTTTTTGTTTTCACTATATAAAAGGAATGATGCCTGCTGCTGATGTATATTAAAAGGGAGTCTTCAATTCCCATACGTGTATAAAGTATAGATGGAAAGAGAATATACTTCAGCGCACGGAATCAATTGAATAGAGAACCCTATGTCTCAGAGGTCAAGGAATTCCAAAAAATACCTCACTCTAGATGTGTGTTGTACAAATAAAATGAATTTTAATAAAAATAAAACAAAAACGTGATACTTAAAAAACAAATTGTCCCAGCTGGGTGCAAATTACACCAACACAATATTCTGCATTTACACTAATAATAAAACATTTAACCAGGTTTATGCTTCTAAAAAAGCAGGCACTTTCCAGGATTAAATAGCCCTTTTTGTTCCCCCCAGTGAGGACGTACAAGCCTACCGTAGAGGTCACTAACATTGCAAACAATCTTAATGGTTATATATAGGCATGCAAGTAAATATATGTACATAAGGGATACTTTGCAAAGGGGAAAGTGCCTGCTTTTTAAGAAGCATATACCTGGTTAAATGTTTTATTTTTAGTGTAAATGCTGAATATTGTGTTGGTGTAATTTGCACCCAGCTGGGAGAATTTGATTTTTAGGTATCAAGTTTTTGTTTTATTTTTATTAAAATTAATTTTATTTGTACAACACACATCTAGAGTGAGGTATTTTTTGGAATTCCTTGACCTCTGAGACATAGGGTTCTCTATTCAATTGATTCCGTGCGCTGAAGTATATTCTCTTTTCATCTGAGCTTGAATTAATAGCTGCAAGGGAGCAGTATGATATCATAGGCATTATTGAAACATGGTGGGATGAAACTCATGACTGGGCAGTTAATTTAGAGGGTTATTCCCTTTTTTGGAAGGATCGAGCGAAGAGGAGGCAGAGTATGCTTATATGTTCAACCGGATCTAAAACCTTTTATAAGGGATGATGTCTATGAAGGGAATGATGAAAATGTAGAGACTTTGTGGATAGAAATTAGCAGTGGAGGTAAAAGTATAAAGAAAATGTTTGTAGGGATATGCTATAAACCACCAAATATCTGTGAGATTGAGGAAGCCAAAATATGTTTGCAAATGGAGAAGGCATCAAAACTAGGTCGTGTTGGCATAATGGGGGATTTTAATTAATTAAAGGGGAATAAAATGAGCAAAAATGGATAATGAAAAAAGGATTGCAATAGAAAGTAAGATCAACCCTAAAAAGTTACATACAGGCATACCCCGCTTTAAGGACACTCACTTTAAGTACACTCACGAGTAAGTACATATCGTCCAATAGGCAAACGGCAGCTCACGCATGCGCCTGTCATCACGTCCTGAACAGCAATACCGGCTCCCTACCTGTACCAAAGCTGTGCGCAAGCAGGGAGACTATAGAGCCTGTTACAAATGCGTTATTTACATCAGTTATGCATGTATATAACGATTGCAGTACAGTACATGCATCGATAAGTGGGAAAAGGTAGTGCTTCACTTTAAGTACATTTTCACTTTACATACATGCTCCGGTCCCATTGCGTACGTTAATGCGGGGTATGCCTGTAGTTACATAGTAGATGAGGCTGAAAAAATACATACGTCCATCAAGTTCAACCTATGCTAAATTTAGACAAGATACTTTATCCTATATCTATACTTACTTATTGATCCAGAGGCAAACAAAAACCCCCATTAAAGCTGCAGTTCAGTCAATATCCTGCATGTGGTTTTTTTTAATAAATCAGTTCTGTAGTAAGAAAAAATACTTTTAGCATTTTCTGTTTTTAAAAAAACAACTTTGAAAGACCAATTTTCTTGTATTCTATTTTAACAAGCATTTATTAAGGCACTGGCCCTTCATGTCCTGTCACAAGCCCTGGCACACCCCTTTGTCAGCCCAGCCCTCCCTCCTGCACATGTCAGTGCAGGAGTGCTCATGAATATTCATGAGCTTCCACTGAGTGACAGAAGCAGAGGAAAAACATATCCCATATCTAAAGATTTCGCCGATCAATACATGGAGAACGAATTGACTGGCAGCTATACAATTCTTTAGGTAATTAGAGATTGCCCACATGAAACTATTGAATAAAAAAAATTAAAAGAAAGACTGAACTGCAGCTTTAAGTGGAAAAATAAATTCCTTCCTGACGCCAAGAATTGGCAATCGGATTAATCTCTGGATTACCATTCTTCCCATGTTTACTTATTTGGTATATCCCTGTATACCATTCCTTTCTAAAAAGATGTCCAACCTTTTTTTTAACAAATCTATTGTATCTGCCATCACATGGGTAATGAATTCCACATTTTAACTGCCCTTACTGTAAAGAACCCTTTCCTTTGCTGCTGGTGAAATCTACTTTCCTCCAACCTAAAGGGATGCCCCCAAGTCATTTGTACTGCCCTTGGGATGAATAGTTCATTTGAAAGCTCCTTGTACTGTCCCCGAATATATATTTGTATATAGTCAGCATATCCCCTCTTAGATGCCTCTTTTCTAATGTAAATACAGCTAAACCCCGTTATAACGCGCCTCGTTATACCGCGGTTTTCCCGTGGCTCCCGTTTAAAAAAAAAAAAAAAAAAAATTTTTAATTTTTTCTTTTTGCACACTGCACACACTGCACACACTGCACACACTGCACACACTGCACACACTGCACACACTGCACACACTGCACACACTGCACACACTGCACACACTGCACACACTGCACACACTCACTGCACACACACTGCTCATTGCTCACACTGCCACACTGCACACTCACTGCTCACACTGACACACTGCACACACTGCACACACTGCACACACACTGCTCATTGCTCACACTGCACACACTGACACACTGCACACACTCACAGACACTCACACACACTTACGCACACTCACACACACTCACACACACCCATGCACACTTACACACACTCACACACACTTACAGACACTCACACACACTCACACACACTCACACACACTCACAGACACTTACAGACACTCACACACACTCACACACACACACTTACACACACTTACACACACTTACACTCACAGACACTCACAGACACTCACAGACACTCACAGACACTCACACACACTCACACACACTCACACACACTCACACACACTCACACTCACTCACACTCACACACACTCACACACACTCACACACACTTACAGACACACACACACTCACACACACTCACACACACTTACAGACACTCACACACACTCACACACACTTACACACACACTCAGACACTTACACACACTCACAGACACTTACACACACTCACACCCACATACACACACCTTCTCTCCCATATATACATACACACACACACTCTCTCACTCTACACAGACGGGGGGTGGGGTCGGAGCAGAGGAAAGGCCGCGACCAGCACCACCACCCGCTCCCCCCCCTCCTCCCGCGCAGGCAGCGGGAGCACCGGGGACAGCGGTGGGGAGAAGAAACCCCCCGCTACCACCTCCATGCAGGCAGCGGGATCTGAGGTAAGCGGCGACCTGAGGGACATCCCCGCTCCCATCTCCTGCCCCGCGGCCTGTCCCGCGGTGACAGGGGGAAGCGGGGACAGGAGGGACATCCCCGCTCCCATCTCCTGCCCCGCGGGCTGTCCCGCGGTGACAGGGGGAAGCGGGGAGCGGAGGGACATGCCCGCTCCCATCTCCTGTCCCGCGGGATGAATATGCGCTAAAGCGTGGCGGCCATTTTTTTCCCGCGACCCCGTTAGTAACGCGGTGGTCTCGGGGTGGACCCCGAGACCCGCGTTATAACGGGGTTTAGCTGTACATCTAATTTAGCTAGCCTCTTCTCATAAATTAGATTGTCCATCCCATTTATTAATTTGGTGGCTCTTCTCTGCACTCTCTCTAGTTCCAGGATGTCTTTTCTAAGGAGTGGCGCCCAAAATCGTACTCCATATTCAAGGTGTGGTCTTACTAATGCTTTGCAGAGGGGCATCCTTATGTTTACTTCCCCTCCATCCATTGCCCGTTTAATGCAAGATAAGATATTGTTTGCCTTTGCAGCTACTGCATGACTTTGGGCACTATTGCTAAGCCTGCTGTCTACAAGCACTCCTAAATCCTTCTCCATCAAGGATTCCCCCAATTTATCACCATTTAATGTGTAAGTCACCAGTTTATTCTTGCATCCTAAATGCATAACCTTACATTTATCTGTATTAAACCTCATCTGCCATTTACCTGCCCACGTTTCCAATCTCTCCAAGTCATTCTGGAGAGAAATTACATCCTGCTCTGATTCTACCACCTTTAGTACACAATTTAGTATCATCAGTAAAGATGGAGACTTTGCTCTCGATGCCAACCTCAAGGTCATTAATAAACAAGTTAAAGAGCAGGGGTCCCAGTACCGATCTCTGGGTACTCCTCACACAACTTTAGCCCACTTTAGGTACTTTTGTCTTTAAGTACCTTAATAACAAAAAAATTAGAAAAGAAAATATAGGACCCTTTCAGTGTGAAATGGGCAGGCAGATTATTGGAGATAAGGAAAAAGCAGAGGTATTAAACAAATTATTTGCCTCTGTGTTTACCAGGGAAGAATCCATTTCAATAGTAGTGACGCAGGAGGAAGCCACAACCTCCATATTAATGAACAATTGGTTAACTGAGGAAGAAGTTCATAGACGGCTTGAAAAAATTAAAGTAAATAAGGCACCTGGCCCTGATGGCATACATCCAAGAGTTCTCAAGGAGTTAAGCTCAGTAATAGCCAAACCATTATATTTAATATTCAAGGACTCCATTTCCACAGGCTCAGTACCACAAGATTGGCGTAAAGCAGATGTGGTGCCTATATTTAAAAAAGGGAGCTAGATCATAACCGGGGAATTACAGACCCGTAAGCCTGACTTCAATAGTGGGGAAATTACTTGAAGGTTTAATACGGGATAATATTCAGGAATACCTAATGGAAAACAAAATTATTAGTAATAGCATGGATTTACGAAAGATAAATCAGGCCAAACTAACCTTATTTGTTTCTTTGAGGAGGTAAGTAGGAATTTAGACCAGGGTAATGCAGTTGATGTGGTCTGCTTAGATTTTGCAAAGGCTTTTGATACGGTTCCACACAAGAGGTTGGTGTACAAAATATAGCAAATTGGACTCAGTACAAATATATACACCTGGATTGAAAACTGGTTGAAGAATAAACCACAGAGAGTTGTCATAAACTGAACTTTTTCAGGTTGGGCTAAAGTCGTGAGTGGAGTACCTCAGGGATCGGTAATGGGACACCTGCTTTTTAACTTGTTTATTAATGATCTTGAGGTTGGCATCAAGAGCAAAGTCTGCATCTTTGCTGATGATACTAAATTGTGTAAGGTAGTAGAATCAGAGCAGAATGTAATTTCTCTCCAGAAGGACTTGGAGAGACTGGAAACGTGGGCAGGTAATACGGCAGATGAGGTTTAATACAGATAAATGTAAGGTTATGCATTTAGAATGCAAGAATAAACTGGCGACTTACACATTAAATGGGGATAAATTGGGGGAATCCTTGATGGGGAAGGATTTAGGAGTGCTTGTAGACAGCAGGCTTAGCAATAGTGCCCAAAGTCATGCAGTAGCTGCAAAGGCAAACAAGATCTTATCTTGCATTAAACGGACAATGGATGGAAGGGAAGTAAATATAATTATGCCCCTTTACAAAGCATTAATAAGACCACAACTTGAATATGGAGTACAATTTTGGGCACCACTCCTTAGAATTATGGAACTAGAGAGTGTGAAGAGAAGAACCACCAAATTAATAAATGGGATGGACAGTCTAACTTATGAGGAGAGGCTAGCTAAATTAAATTTATTTACATTAGAAAAGAGACGTCTAAGAGGGGATATGATAACTATATACAAATATATTCGGGGACAGTACAAGGAGCGTACAAAAGAACTATTCATCCCAAGGGCAGTACAGAGGACATTGGGTGATCCCTTAAGGTTGGAGGAAAGGAGATTTCACCAGCATTAAAGGAAATGGTTCTTTACAGAAAGGGCAGTTAAAATGTGGAATTCATTACCCATGGAGAATGTGATGGCAGATACAATAGATTTGTTCAAAAATAGGTTGGACATCTTTTTAGAAAGGAAAGGTATAGAAGGATATACCAAATAAGTAAACATGGGAAGGATGTTGATCCAGGGATTAATCTGATTAACAATTCTTGGAGTCAGGAAGGAATTTAATTTTCCCCTTATGATATATCATTGGATGATATGACACTGGGGTTTTTTTGTTTGCCTTCCTCTGGATCAATAAGGAAGTATAGATATAGGATAAAATATCTGTTGTCTAAATTTAGCATAGGTTGAACTTGATTGAAGTATGTCTTTTTTCAACCTCATCTACTATGTAACACGCAGTGCTATGTACACAGTGATAAGGAGCACTAACTAATACACTGATAGTGAACACGCCACACAGTGCTATGTACACAGAGATATGGAGAACTTATACACTGTATTTTGATGCTAAATATCTCACCAGCCATACAGATACAGGTGAATTCCCCGATACGATCCAGACAGGTAGCGTCGTTCTGACACGGAGTGGACAGACACTCGTTGACATCGGTCTCACAGCGGGGTCCTGTGTAACCGCGGCCGCACTGGCACTGGAAAGAGCCCTGCGTGTTCACACAGCGGCCAAAGTGCTCACAAGGGTTAGCACCTGAAGGGGAGGATGGACATATAAAACATCCCATACAACGTCCCATGTATAGAGATTGTACAACCCTACAACTTCCCATGTAATAATAATAATAGCATGTTCTTGTATAGCGCTGCTAGTTGTACGCAGCCCTTTACAGAGACATTTTGCAGGCACAAGTCCCTGCCCTGTGGAGCTTACAATCTATTTTTTGGTGCCTGAGGCACAGTGACTTGCCCAAGGTCACAAGAAGCCGACACCAGGAATTGAGCCAGGAAGTGTC
Organism: Ascaphus truei; assembly: GCF_040206685.1. Classification (NCBI taxonomy): domain Eukaryota; kingdom Metazoa; phylum Chordata; class Amphibia; order Anura; family Ascaphidae; genus Ascaphus; species Ascaphus truei. Next base: position 12,838,548 of record NC_134502.1, read on the forward strand.
TTTACTCACTGAGCTCAATTTACCATATATAATATATATATATATATATATATAATATATATATATATATATATATATATATACACACACATATATATATACACACATACACACACACTATTATATATATATATCATGTTTAAAATGGTTTTGAAGCAAAAAGTGGTACTGTGTGCTCATTTGCATGTCCTTTCCCAGAATCCCTTGCTGCAGTGGAAGTGCTGTGTGCTGGGTGATAATGGTGAAAGGCGGGGTTGTGTGTGTGTGTGTGTTATATGTATCTGTGTGTTATATGTATCTGTGTGTTATATGTATCTGTGTGTTATATGTATCTGTGTGTTATATGTATCTGTGTGTTACACACTATATATATATAGTGAACACGCCACCCATCACCCAGCACACAGCACTTCCACTGCAGCAAGGGATTCTGGGAAAGGACATGCAAATGAGCACACAGTACCACTTTTTGCTTCAAAACCATTTTAAACATGATTCCCTATAGGCTTAAGCTTGCTGCATGGTCACGGCTTTAAGCACAGCCAGGATTAAGATGCATAGCCAGTAAACCCACCCACAGACAGCTGTTTCGACCTTAATGGGTCTCATCAGTGTGGATGGTAAGACATGCAAATGAGCATACGGTTGTATTTCCATTTGCTATATGCTTTGCTGTGGAGGGTTTTTGTCACTTTTTTTTACTCACCATAACGTAACCAAGTATGGTAAAACCCTTCCTCATTGCTTCAGCTTTGCATAGCCAGTTACCAACCCCACACTGATGAGACCCATTAAAGGTCGAAACAGCTGTCTGTGGGTGGGTTTACTGGCTATGCATCTTAACTCTGGCTGTGCTTAAAGCTTAAGCCTATAGGGAATCATGTTTAAAATGGTTTTGAAGCAAAAAGTGGCACGGTGTGCTCATTTGCATGTCATTTCCCAGAATCCCTTGCTGCAGTGGAAGTGCTGTATGCTGGGTGATAATGGTGAAAGGCGGGGTTGCAGACCTGCCTAAGAAATGCAAATGAGCATACAGTTATATTTCCACCCTGAGGAAGATCCCCCTGTGGGATTGAAACGTCATTTTCATTCACGTGTGTGTGTGTGTGTGTGTGTGTGTGTGTGTGTGTGTGTGTGTGTGTGTGTGTGTGTGTGTGTGTGTGTGTGTGTGTGTGTGTGTGTGTGTGTATATATATATATATATATATATATATATATATATATATATATATATATATATATATATATATATATATATATATATATATATAGACAAATGGAGACCAGGGGATCCTGATAGCCAAAAAGAGACCGCACACTGCAGGTATGGTATCAAAAAAGTGTATTCAGTAACACATGGCGGCCATGTGTTACTGAATACACTTTTTTGATACCATACCTGCAGTGTGCTGTCTCTTTTTGGCTATCAGGATCCCCTGGTCTCCATTTGTCTACATACTCCTTATGGGACAAGCATCTGCCTCCTGCTACAAAACCGTGAGTGAGATATATATATATATATATATATATATATATATATATATATATATATATATATATATATATATATATATATATATATATATATATATATATATATATATATATATATATATATATATATATATATATATATATATATATATATATATATATATATATATATATATATATATATATATATACATACACAGTGGTGTGAAAAAGAAAGTACACCGTCTTTTAATTCTATGGTTTTACATATCAGGACATAATAACAATCCTTAGCAGGTCTTAAAATTAGGTAAATAAAACCTCAGATGAACAACAACACATTACATATTACACCGTGTCATGATTTATTTAACAAAAATAAAGCCAAAATGGAGAAGCCATGTGTGAAAAACTAAGTATACCTTATGATTCAATAGCTTGCAGAACCACCTTTAGCAGCAATAACTTGAAGTAATGGTTTTCTGTATGACTTTATCAGTCTCTCACATCATTGTGGAGGAATTTTGGCCCACTCTTCTTTACAATGTTGCTTCAGTTCATTGAGGTTTGTGGGCATTGGTTTATGCACAGCTCTCTTAAGGTCCAGCCACAGCATTTCAATCGGGTTTAGGTCTGGACTTTGACTGGGCCATTGCAACACCTTGATTCTTTTCTTTTTCAGCCTTTCTGTTGTAGATTTGCTGGTGTGCTTGGGATCATTATCCTGTTGCATGACCCAATTTCAGCCAAGCTTTAGCTGTCGGACAGATGGCCTCACATTTGGCTCTAGAATACTTTGGTATACAGAGGAGTTCATGGTCGACTCAATGACTGCAAGGTTCCCAGGTCCTGTGGCTGCAAAACAAGCCCTAATCATCACCCCTCCACCACCGTGCTTGACAGTTGGTATGAGGTGTTTGTGCAGATATGCTGTGTTTGGTTTTCACCAAATGTGGCGCTGTGCATTATGGCCTAACATGTCCACTTTGGTCTCGTCTGTCCAAAGGACATTGTTCCAGAAGTCTTGAGGTTTGTTCAGATGCAACTTTGCAAACCTAAGCCATGCTGCCATGTTCTTTTTGGAGAGAAGAGGCTTTCTCCTGGCAACCCTTCCAAACAAACCACACTTGTTCAGTCTTTTTCTAATTGTACTGTCAGGAACTTTAACATTTAACATGCTAACTGAGGCCTGTAGAGTCTGAAATGTAACTCGGTTTTTTTGCAATTTCTCTGAGCATTGCACGGTCTGACCTTGGGGTGAATTTGCTGGGACGTCCATTCCTGAGAAGATTGGCAATTGTCTTGAATGTTTTCCACTTTTGAATAATCTTTCTCACTGTAGAATGATGGACTTTAAATTGTTTGGAAATGGCCTTATAACCCTTCCCAGATTGATGGGCAGCAACAATTGCTTCTCTAAGATCATTGCTGATGTCTTTCCTCCTTGGCATTGTGTTAACACACAACTGTATGCTCCAGACGAGCAAACTGCTAAAACTTCGGCTTTTATATAGAGGTGGTCACACTTGCTGATGATCAATTAATCAAGGGCATTTGATTAGCAGCACCTGTCTGCTACTTAACATATTAATTCCTATGGAAGCAGTAAGGGTGTACTTAGTTTTTCACACACAGCTTCTCCATTTTGGCTTTATTTTTGTTAAATAAATCATGACACGGTGTAATATGTCATGTGTTGTTGTTCATCTGAGGTTGTATTTACCTAATTGTAAGACCTGCTAAGGAACCGATGATTGTTATTATGTCCTGATATGTAAAACCATAGAATACAATGAGGGTGTACTTTAGTTTTCACACAAGTGTGTGTGTGTGTGATACACACACACACACACACAAAAAATATTACTTGTGAGCACATTCACATGTCTTAGACAGGTCTGTAACCCTGCTTTTCACCATTATCACCTAGCATACAGCGCTTCCACTGCAGCAAGGGATTCTGGGAAATGACATGCAAATGAGCACACCTTTTCTCTCAAGACCACATTACACACATATACACTATAACATCCTATATACAATTCCAAAACATCTCATTTACAGATCCTATGGCGTTCCATATTTAGATCCCATATATAGTATTCTTATAACATCCTACAAAATGCTATAACATTCTATATAAAGATCCTATAACATCCCATATGCAGATCTGAAAACCTCCCATATAAAGAGCACATATATTCGTGGAAAATGTCACATAACTACAGATCCAACATCATATCCCACATAAATATCTCCTAAAGGCACATACAGAGCCTGTAGGATCCTCTGTAACCAAGATGTTCCAGATCTCATACGATCCCACACAAAATCTCATCAGGTCTCGGGCAACCCCAGATCCTATAATGGCTCATCATGAGCCGAGACCCCCCCACAGGATGGACTTATGGGATGACACGGTGACAGAGGGGAAACGTCACCTATAGAGCATTCATCCACGTCCTGATCACAGGCGCCTCCTGTGAATCCCAGGGGACACGTGCAGATGGCCCGGCCATTCACTGGGTTCGTGTCACACATAGCATCCTCGTGACATGGATTACTGACGCAGGCGTCCTCCAGGTGACAAAGGAGACCTGAGAGCACGCAGGGGAGAGAAAAAGAAGAGGGGGTGGAAAGAGGTTCTTATATGGGATTCACACTGCCTCCTCCTGTATAGGGTTTCTGATAAGGTGGATGTCCTCACACCCTGCCTCTGTATCCTTTCTCCATCAGAGAGAGACAGAGAGAGACAGAGAGAGAGAGAGAGAGAGAGACACACAGAGAGAGAGAGAGACACAGAGAGAGAGAGAGAGACAGAGAGAGAGACAGAGAGAGAGAGACAGAGAGAGAGAGAGACCAAGACACAGAGAGAGAGAGAGAGAGAGAGAGAGAGAGAGAGACACACAGAGAGAGAGACACACAGAGAGAGAGAGAGAGAGAGAGAGAGAGAGACAGAGAGACAGAGAGACAGAGAGACAGACAGACAGACAGACAGACAGAGAGAGAAAGACAGAGAGAGAGAGAGAGAGAGAGAAAGACAGACAGACAGAGAGAAAGACAGAGACACAGAGAGAGAGAGAGAGAGAGAGAGAGAGACCAAGACAGAGAGAGACCCCAAGACAGAGAGAGAGAGAGACCAAGACAGAGAGAGAAAGACCAAGACAGAGAGAGAGAGAGAGAGAGAGAGAGAGAGAGAGAGAGAGAGAGAGAGAGAGAGAGAGAGAAAGACCAAGACAGAGAGAGAGAGAGAGAGACCAAGACAGAGAGAGAGAGAGAGAGAGAGAAAGACCAAGACAGAGAGAGAAAGACCAAGACAGAGAGAGAGAGAGAGAAAGACCAAGACAGAGAGAGAGAGAGAGAGAGAGAGAGAGAGAGAGAGAGAGAGGGAGAGAGAGAGAAAGACCAAGACAGAGAGAGAGAGAGAAAGACCAAGACACAGAGAGAGAGAGAGAGAGAAAGACAGAGAGAGAGAGAAAGACAGACAGAGAGAGAAAGACAGAGAGAGAGAGAAAGACAGATAGAGAGAGAGAAAGACAGATAGAGAGAGAGAAAGACAGATAGAGAGAGAGAAAGACAGATAGAGAGAGAGAGAGAGAGAGAGAGAGAGAGAGAGAGAGAGAGAGAGAGAGAGAGAGAGAGAGAAAGACAGACAGACAGACAGACAGAGAAAGACAGAGAGAGAGAGAGAAAGACAGACACAGAGAGAGAGAGAGAGAAAGACAGACAGACAGAGAGAGAGAGAAAGACAGACAGACAGAGAGAGAAAGACAGACAGACAGACAGACAAAGACAGACAGAGAGAGAGAAAGACAGACAGACAGAGAGAGAGAAAGACAGACAGAGAGAGAAAGACAGACAGACAGAGAGAAAAGACAGACAGAGAGAGAGAGAGAAAGACAGACAGACAGAGAGAGAAAGAAAGACAGACAGACAGAGAGAGACAGACAGACAGACAGACAGAGAGAGAGAGAAAGACACACACACATATATACACACTGTGCATGCAATTTATTGTATATAATGTATACCCTGTTCATTTATGTAACTGTATTTGTAACCATGTATTATTTGTCATATTAACTATGTCCAGGACATACTTGAAAACGAGAGGTAACTCTCAATGTATTACTTCCTGGTAAAACATTTTATAAATAAATAAATAAATATATATGCTCCCTCTTATACACACACCTTTATGCCCCCTTACATATGGTGATCCTCTTATTCACACCTGCCTGCCCCCTTATATATGGCTTCCCTCTTTCACAACAACCCATGCCCCTTTACAAATGGCCTCTGTATACAGTATCCCTTCCCTCCTGCACGTACCGGTCTTGCCCATGGGACACTCGCAGTAGAAGGAGGCTACCCGGTCGTGACAGGTGGCCCCGTTGAAGCAGACGGCGGTAGCGCAGTCATCAATGTTTTCGCTGCAGCTCTCCCCCGTCCAGCCGTTGACGCACACGCATGTGTGACCCCCCTGCGTGTTGAAGCAGGTGCCCCCGTTGTGGCAAGCATTGGGCTGCAGCTGACATTCATCCACGTCCTCCGTGCAGAACTGACCTGCGGAGACCCACAAACCTCTGGGATCCTATTCCAAGGACTCAGCTCCTCTAAGGGTCACATGCCGAGACTATATAAGGACCTCTAGGGCTGTATAGGGACCCACCACCACCAGGACCATATCATTTGACTTAGGGTCATATGCTGGTGCCACCACAGCTAGGGCCATATGTTGGGGCAGTATAGGGACCTTTAGGACAGTAGACTTTGACCCGCCACTGCTAAGATTGTATAGTGGGACACCTTTAGGATCGTAAGCGGAGACTGTATAGAGGCCGACTCCTGTAGGACTGTACCCACTGGGACTGTGCAGGGACTGGCACCTCTAGGACCGTACACTGGGACTGTATAGGGACCCCTAGGGCTGTATTTTAGGACCGGCACCTCAAAGAATGTACACAAAGGACTATACTATACAAGGACTCTGGGAGGGGACTGCTAGGACTATACAGGGACTGCAATTGTCGCCACTGTCAGACCAATCACCATGCCAGGGACAAGACTAAATCCAGAGACCTGACGCCCACCAACCAATCAAGCTCTCAATGCACCCAACCCATACCCCGACCATAACATTCTGCCCCCGCCAACCAATCAAGCTCTCAATGCACCTAACCCTTACCCCGACCATAACGTTCTGCCCCCGCCAACCAGTCAATCAAGCTCTCAATGCACCCAACCCTTACCCCGACCATAACGTTCTGCCCCCGCCAACCAATCAAGCTCTCAATGCACCTAACCCTTACCCCGACCATAACGTTCTGCCCCCACCAACCAACCAATCAAGCTCTCAATGCACCTAACCCTTACCCCGACCATAACATTCTGCCCCGCCAACCAAGCAAGCTCTCAATGCACCTAACCCTTACCCCGACCATAACATTCTGCCCCGCCAACCAAGCAAGCTCTCAATGCACCCAACCCATACCCCGACCATAACGTTCTGCCCCCGCCAACCAATCAATCAAGCTCTCAATGCACCCAACCCATACCCCGACCATAACGTTCTGCCCCCGCCAACCAATCAAGCTCTCAATGCACCCAACCCATACCCCGACCATAACGTTCTGCCCCCGCCAACCAATCAAGCTCTCAATGCACCTAACCCTTACCCCGACCATAACGTTCTGCCCCCGCCAACCAGTCAAGCTCTCAATGCACCTAACCCATACCCCGACCATAACGTTCTGCCCCCGCCAACCAACCAATCAAGCTCTCAATGCACCCAACCCATACCCCGACCATAACATTCTGCCCCCGCCAACCAACCAATCAAGCTCTCAATGCACCTAACCCATACCCCGACCATAACGTTCTGCCCCCGCCAACCAATCAAGCTCTCAATGCACCTAACCCTTACCCCGACCATAACATTCTGCCCCCGCCAACCAACCAATCAAGCTCTCAATGCACCCAACCCATACCCCGACCATAACATTCTGCCCCCGCCAACCAACCAATCAAGCTCTCAATGCACCCAACCCATAACCCGACCATAACATTCTGCCCCCGCCAACCAATCAAGCTCTCAATGCACCTAACCCTTACCCCGACCATAATGTTCTGCCCCCGCCAACCAATCAAGCAAGCTCTCAATGCACCTAACCCATACCCCGACCATAATGTTCTGCCCCCGCCAACCAATCAAGCAAGCTCTCAATGCACCTAACCCTTACCCCGACCATAATGTTCTGCCCCCGCCAACCAACCAATCAAGCTCTCAATGCACCTAACCCTTACCCCGACCATAACGTTCTGCCCCCGCCAACCAATCAAGCTCTCAATGCACCTAACCCATAACCCGACCATAATGTTCCCACCCCCGCCCATCAACAAAGACTTATTAACAATTACTCTATGCCCATCACATGAACTGTTCAATATGTAACCCCACCATTGTTTTACTAACTAATGTACAGCGCCCTGGATAAGGGCGATATATAAATGTGGTTATAAATACAATTGGACAAGGGACTAGCACTGCATACTGTAATTCAAAGGATGGGAACCTCTAGGGCTATACAATGACACCTACAGGACTAGAGCAGAGGGGCTGGGGCCTCCAGTGATTGAGGAGAATGAGGAGGGAAAGAAGACCTGGCATACAAAGGGGAATCAAGAGCTTGGCACCTCTAGGACTAGGACTTACCGGTCCACTCTGGGGCACACTGGCAGTTGTATGTGTTCACCCCGTCCACACATGTGCCCCCGTTCATACACTTGTGCCCGGGGCAATCATCAACATTAACCTCGCAGTTCTGCCCCTCGAAACCTGCAGTGGGACAAATAACTCAAATATGACATAGGCTTCCCCAACAGCTCCCTTCTGTGTCACTGTCACCCTGCGGGGGTGGGACGGGCTCATATCTCCCTTCTGTATCACTGTGTCACCCTGTGGGGGGGACTGACGGCATCATAGCTCCCTTCTGTATCACTGTCACCCTGTGTGGGGAGGGACCGACTCAAAGCTCCCTTCTGTGTCACTGTCACCCTGCGGGGGTGGGACGGTCTCATATCTCCCTTCTGTATCACTGTCACCCTGCGGTGGAGGGACGGTCTCATAGCTCCCTTCTGTGTCACCGAGTCATCCCGCGTGGGTGGTGGTGAACATAATTCATGGGACATAAGTCCCTTCTATCTGTGTCCCTGTCCCATCTTTACCTGGCAGGCAGGCACACAGATAAGTAAGGTCCCCAGTCTGCCGGCAGGTACCCCCATTCTGGCACTGGGAGGGGGCACAGGGCACATACAGGGCCTCACACAGCTGTCCCGTGTAACTGCTAGGACAGCGGCAGCGGAAAGACCCCGGTGTATTAAGGCAGTGTCCCCCGTTCAGACACAGCCCGGCCGTCCGGCACTCATCTATATCCACCCGACAACTGCGCCCCTGATACCCCGGAGGGCAGGTGCAGTTATAGCGCCCGTTCCAGTTGGTGCAACGGGCGCCGTTCTCACAGGGGCTGGAGGAGCAGGCGTCAATGAGTGAGCAATCTTGTCCTAGAGGTGGGGGGTGGAGAGAGAGAGGATGGAGGCGAGAAGAGGATATGGAGAGAGAGAGAGGGGAGAAGGGGAAAGGGAGATACTCGGCATCATTACACAGCTCAGCAGGTTAGTCTACCCTTCCCGACTCACTTACCCCTTTCCTTAATGAGAAAGCACTCACCTCTATACCCCTTGGCACAGCTGCACTCATACTGCACGGTCCCGGCTCGGATGGAGCTCTGACAGGCCCCTCCATTAACGCAGGGTGTGGGGTAGCAGGGGTCCTTAAACTTGCACTGCTCCCCGATCCAGCCAGGAGGGCATCTGCAGGGGAAGGAGGAGGGTTAGTTTGTGTGCCAGCCCTCTCCCACCCCTTCATCACACACATGGCTCACACTGCTCGCACACACACACACACACACACACACACACACACTCACGCTCTTCACACACACACTCACGCTCTTCACACACACACTCACTTCACACACACACTCACGCTCTTCACACACACACTCACGCTCTTCACACACACACTCACGCTCTTCACACACACACTCACGCTCTTCACACACACACTCACGCTCTTCACACACGCTCTTCTCACACACACACACGCTCTTCTCACACTCACACACGCTCTTCACACACACACTCACGCTCTTCACACACACACTCACGCGCTTCACACACACACTCACGCTCTTCACACACACACTCACGCTCTTCACACACACACTCACGCTCTTCACACACACACTCACGCTCTTCACACACACACTCACGCTCTTCACACACACACTCACGCTCTTCACACACACACACTCACGCTCTTCACACACGCTCTTCTCACACACACACACGCTCTTCTCACACTCACACACGCTCTTCACACACACACACACACACGCTCTTCACACACACACACACACACGCTCTTCACACACACACACACACACGCTCTTCACACACACACACACACACGCTCTTCACACACACACTCACGCTCTTCACACACACACTCACGCTCTTCACACACACACTCACGCTCTTCACACACACACTCACGCTCTTCACACACACACTCACGCTCTTCACACACACACTCACGCTCTTCACACACACACTCACGCTCTTCACACACACACTCACGCTCTTCACACACACACTCACGCTCTTCACACTCACGCTCTTCACACTCACGCTCTTCACACTCACGCTCTTCACACTCACGCTCTTCACACTCACGCTCTTCACACTCACGCTCTTCACACTCACGCTCTTCACACTCACGCTCTTCACACTCACGCTCTTCACACTCACGCTCTTCACACTCACGCTCTTCACACTCACGCTCTTCACACTCACGCTCTTCACACTCACGCTCTTCACACTCACGCTCTTCTCACACACACACACGCTCTTCTCACACTCACACACGCTCTTCTCACACTCACACACGCTCTTCTCACACTCACACACGCTCTTCTCACACTCACACACGCTCTTCTCACACTCACACACGCTCTTCTCACACTCACACACGCTCTTCTCACACTCACACACGCTCTTCTCACACTCACACACGCTCTTCTCACACACACACACGCTCTTCTCACACGCTCTTCTCACACACACACGCTCTTCTCACACTCACACACGCTCTTCTCACACTCACACACGCTCTTCTCACACTCACACACGCTCTTCTCACACACACGCTCTTCTCACACACACGCTCTTCTCACACACACGCTCTTCTCACACGCTCTTCTCACACACACACGCTCTTCTCACACGCTCTTCTCACGCATACACAGTCTTCTCACACATACACGCTCTTCTCACACACACACACGCTCTTCTCACACGCTCTTCTCACACTCACACACCCTCTTCTCACACTCACACACGCTCTTCTCACACTCACACACGCTCTTCTCATACGCTCTTCTCACACACACACGCTCTTCTCACACACTCACGCTCACCTCACACACACTCACGCTCTTCACACACACACTCACGCTCTTCACACACACACACACACACACACACACACACACACACACACACACACACACACACACACACACACAGACGGTTTTCTCACACACACACGCACACGCTCTTCACGCTCTTCTCACTCACACGCTCTTCTCACTCACACACATGCAAGCTCTTCTCACTCCCCCCACACACGCACGCTCTTCTCACTCTCACGCTCTTCTCACACACACGCACACTCTTCTCACACGTGCACACGCACGCTCTTCACACACACACACACACACACACACACACGCTCTTCTCATACACGCACGCTCTTCTCACACACGCACGCTCCTCCCACACGCACGCTCTTCTCACACACACGCACACACAAGCTCTTCTCACACACACACGCACGCTCTATATACACACACACGCTCTTCTCACACACGCACGCTCTATATACACACACACGCGCTTCTCACACACGCACGCTCTTCTCACATGCAAGCTCTTCTCACTCCCACACACACATGCAAGCTCTTCTCACACACACAGTCTTCACACACACACACACACACACACACACA
>NC_134502.1:12855150-12857650 GCF_040206685.1 Ascaphus truei
CACACACACACACTGCTCGCACACACTGCTCGCACACACACACACACACACACACACACACACACACACACACACACACACACACACACACACACTGCTCACACACACACACTGCTCACACACACACACTGCTCACACACACACACACTGCTCACACACACACACACACACTGCTCGCTCACACACACACACACTGCTCGCTCACACACACACACACTGCTCGCTCACACACACACACTGCTCGCTCACACACACTGCTCGCTCACACACACACTGCTCGCTCACACACACACACTGCTCGCTCACACACACACTCACACACACTGCTCGCTCACACACACACTGCTCGCTCACACACACACACTGCTCGCTCACACACACACTCACACACACTGCTCGCTCACACACACACACACACACACACACACACACACACACACACACACACACACACACACACACACGCTGCTCACACACACACGCTGCTCGCTCACACACACACGCTGCTCGCTCACACACACACACTGCTCGCTCACACACACACACTGCTCGCTCACACACACACACTGCTCGCTCACACACACACACTGCTCGCTCACACACACACACTGCTCGCTCACACACACACACTGCTCGCTCACACACACACACTGCTCGCTCACACACACACACACACTGCTCGCTCACACACACACACACACTGCTCGCTCACACACACACACACACACACTGCTCACACACACGCACACGCACACACGCGCACACACACACACACAAACACACACCTCGCACACACACACACACACCTCGCACACACACACACACCACACACACACACACAGACACAGACACAGACACAGACACACACAGACACACACACAGACACACAGACACACACACAGACACACACACAGACACACACACAGACACACACACAGACACACACACAGACACACACACAGACACACACACAGACACACACACAGACACACAGACAGACACACAGACAGACACACAGACACACACACAGACACACACACACACACACACACACACACACACAGCTCGCTCACACACACACACACACACACACACACACACAGCTCGCTCACACACACACACACACACACACTGCTCACACACACACACACACACACACACACACACACACACACACACACACACACACTGCACGCTCACACACACACACACACACACACACACACTGCACACACACACACACACACACACACACACACACACACACACACACACACACACACACACACACACACACACACACACACACACACACACACACACACACACACACACACACACACAGCTCGCACACACACACACACACACACACACACACAGCTCGCACACACACACACACACACACACACACACACACACACACACACACACAGCTCGCTCACACACACACACACACACACACACTGCATACACACACACACACACACACACACACACACACACACACACACACTGCTCACACACACTGCTCACACACACTGCTCACACACACTGCTCACACACACACTGCACGCACACACACACACCACACTGCTCGCACACACACACTGCACACACACTCTGCATGTATTCAAAGCACAGACAGTGCCAGCCTCCACTGACAAAGCTACATCCTCCACATACTCACAGCGGCAGCCTCCCCCGACACAGCTACACCCTCCATGTATTCACAGCACAGGCACAGTGCTGGCAGCGGCAGTGCCAGCCTCCCCCGACACAGCTACACCCTCCAAGTACTCACAGCACAGGGTGTGTGTGTGTACATACACACACACACACACACTAAATATTTCCAGTACGGTGTGGAGTAGTCATATATAATACATATTTAACCATTTCGCTGCCGGAAGACCGCCGGCCCCTGATCATCCAGAATCGCGACCCGACGATTGCGCAACGTGAACGCAAGTCAGCGCTGAGCGCCATCTCTCCCTCAAAAACACAAGCTTTAAAGGGCTCCTGGCGTCCCAAAGATGCCCCCTTTACAGCAGTCTAAGGGTTAAAAAAAAATGACAGAAAGGGGGAGGGGGAAAACTCGGAAATAGGAGAGAAAACAGAAAGAAAGAGGAAAAGAAGGGGAAATAAGCCATTTTTTTTATGGAGAAAATGGATATTTGAAAAGTGTGAGAAAAGACAGATTCAAGTAAACAGGAAAGAGAGAGACAAGGCGGGAGAGACTGCCAGAGACAGACATGGAACAGCTGGGATTAGTTAAGACAGCAGAAGCGATTAACCCTTTCCCAGCTCAAATACCAAAAATATTTCACTACCATTTCATTAATTCCACGGAGACATGCCGTGGGACACATTAAAGATGGCTGCCAGGGATAAGTGACTACAATGCTTTGAAAATACAGATCGGTACCTATTTATCAGGTACTGAACCCGTTTTTGGGAGATTGAGGACTTTTCTAATAGCGATCAGCTGGTTATGGTCGAG
>NC_134502.1:12862650-12927650 GCF_040206685.1 Ascaphus truei
AAACCTTACAATGTGCCTGAAGAGGAAGGTTATCGATCAGTGTAGTCTACCTCAGATCACATATGGATGTGAAACTTGGATAATTCAGAAGCTTCAGAAAACTCAAAGCAGTATAGAGAGATGTATGCTGGGTGTTAGCCACAGAGACGGGAAAAAGAAATGAGTTCGTAAAAGTGAGGGCAGAGAGGGTGAGGAGAAGGCGGAAGGGAGGGAGGGAGGGAGAAGGCGGAGGGGACGGGGAGAGGTGGGGGAGAGGGAGAGGGGGGGAGAGGGAGAGGGGGGGAGAGGGAGAGGGGGGGAGAGGGAGAGGGAGGGGAGAGGGAGAGGAGGGGGAGAGGAGGGGGAGAGGGAGAGGGGGGGGAGAGAGAGGAGGGAGTGTTGAGAGGGGGGGCGGATGGAGGAGGGATTGTCGAGAGGGCGGAGAGTGGTCGAGGAGAGAGTGAAAGAGAACACACGAGAGCAGGGCTACTAGGTGGTGGGGGCAGAGTTTAGAGAGCGAACGTGGGCGAGAGGGCGAGCGGGACCAGGGGACGAGGGGGCGAGCGGGACCAGGGGGCGAGCGGGAACAGGGGACGAGAGGGACCAGGGGACGAGAGGACGAGAGGGCGAGCGGGAACAGGGGACGAGAGGGACCAGGGGGCGGGGCGGCGTCAGAGGACGAGAGGGCGGCGTCAGAGGACGAGAGGGCGGCGTCAGAGGACGAGAGGGCGGCGTCAGAGGACGAGAGGGCGGCGTCAGAGGACGAGAGGGCGGCGTCAGAGGACGAGAGGGCGGCGTCAGAGGACGAGAGGGCGGCGTCAGAGGACGAGAGGGCGGCGTCAGAGGACGAGAGGGCGGCGTCAGAGGACGAGAGGGCGGCGTCAGAGGACGAGAGGGCGGCGTCAGAGGACGAGAGGGCGGCGTCAGAGGACGAGAGGGCGGCGTCAGAGGACGAGAGGGCGGCGTCAGAGGACGAGAGGGCGGCGTCAGAGGACGAGAGGGCGGCGTCAGAGGACGAGAGGGCGGCGTCAGAGGACGAGAGGGCGGCGTCAGAGGACGAGAGGGCGGCGTCAGAGGACGAGAGGGCGGAGTCAGAGGACGAGAGGGCGGAGTCAGAGGACGAGAGGGCCGCCTCAGAGGACGAGAGGGCCGCCTCAGAGGACGAGAGGGCCGCCTCAGAGGACGAGAGGGCCGCCTCAGAGGACGAGAAGGCCGCCTCAGAGGACGAGAGGGCCGCCTCAGAGGACGAGAGGGCCGCCTCAGAGGACGAGAGGGCCGCCTCAGAGGACGAGAGGGCCGCCTCAGAGGACGAGAGGGCCGCCTCAGAGGACGAGAGGGCCGCCTCAGAGGACGAGAGGGCCGCCTCAGAGGACGAGAGGGCCGCCTCAGAGGACGAGAGGGCGGCGTCAGAGGACGAGAGGACGAGAGGGCTGCGTCAGAGGACGAGAGGACTGCATCAGAGGACGAGAGGACGAGAGGGCTGCGTCAGAGGACGAGAGGACGAGAGGACGAGAGGGCTGCGTCAGAGGACGAGAGGGCGAGAGGGCTGCGTCAGAGGGCGAGAGGGCTGCGTCACAGGGCGAGAGGGCTGCGTCAGAGGGCGAGAGGGCTGCGTCAGAGGGCGAGAGGGCTGCGTCAGAGGGCGAGAGGGCTGCGTCAGAGGGCGAGAGGGCTGCGTCAGAGGGCGAGAGGGCTGCGTCAGAGGGCGAGAGGGCTGCGTCAGAGGGCGAGAGGGCTGCGTCAGAGGGCGAGAGGGCTGGGTCAGAGGGCGAGAGGACGAGAGGGCTGCGTCAGAGGGCGAGAGGGCTGCGTCAGAGGGCGAGAGGGCTGCGTCAGAGGGCGAGAGGGCTGCGTCAGAGGGCGAGAGGGCTGCGTCAGAGGACGAGAGGGCGGGTCAGGGGGCGAGAGCGCGGACGGGGTCAGGGGGCGAGAGCGCGGACGGGGTCAGGGGGCGAGAGCGCGGACGGGGTCAGGGGGCGAGAGCGCGGACGGGGTCAGGGGGCGAGAGCGCGGACGGGGTCAGGGGGCGAGAGCGCGGACGGGGTCAGGGGGCGAGAGCGCGGACGGGGTCAGGGGGCGAGAGCGCGGACGGGGTCAGGGGGCGAGAGCGCGGACGGGGTCAGGGGGCGAGAGCGCGGACGGGGTCAGGGGGCGAGAGCGTGGACGGGGTCAGGGGGCGAGAGCGCGGACGGGGTCAGGGGGCGAGAGCGCGGACGGGGTCAGGGGTCAGAGGGCGGGTCAGGGGGCGAGAGTGCGGACGGGGTCAGGGGGCGAGAGCGCGGACGGGGTCAGGGGGCGAGAGCAAGGGCGGACGCGGTCAGAGGGAGACCGCGAGAGTGGGCGAGAGGGGTCAGAGGGTGAGAGGGGTCAGAGGGCAAGAGGGGGCGGGGTCAGAGGGAGAGAGGGCGGTGTCAGAGGGCAAGAGGGCGGGGTCAGAGGGTTAGCGGGCAGGGTCAGAGGGTGAGAGGGGTCAGAGGGCGAGAGCAGGCGGGGCAGAGAGCGAGAGCGGGGTCAGGGCGAGAGCGGGCGGGATCAGAGGGCGAGAGTGGGGTCAGAGGGCGGGAGCGGGGTCAGAGGGCGAGAGGGGCGGGGTCAGAGGGCGAGAGGGGGCGGGGTCAGAGGGCGAGAGGGGGCGGGGTCAGAGGACGAGAGCGGGGTGGGGGTGAGAGCTAGAGAGGTCAGGGACGAGAGCCAGGGAGCGAGGTCAGGGGGTGAGCGGGCGAGTGGGGTCAGAGGGCGAGCGGGGTCAGAGGGCGAGCGGGGTCAGAGGGCGAGAGGGCGAGCGGGGTCAGAGGGCGAGAGGGCGAGCGGGGTCAGGGGGCGAGCGGGGTCAGGGGGCGAGCGGGGTCAGGGGGCGAGCGGGGTCAGGGGGCGAGCGGGGTCAGGGGGCGAGCGGGGTCAGGGGGCGAGAGGGGTCAGGGGGCGAGAGGGGTCAGGGGGCGAGAGGGGTCAGAGGGCGAGAGGGGTCAGAGAGCAAGAGCGGGCGGGGTCAGAGAGTGAGAGCGGGCGGGGTCAGAGGGCGAGAGCGAGAGGGGATCAGAGGGCGAGAGCGGGGTCAGAGGGCGAGAGCGGGCGGGTCAGAGGGCGAGAGGGGGCGGGTCAGAGGGCGAGAGGCGTCAGAGGGCCAGAGGGGCCAGGGGGCGAGAGCCAGAGGGGTCAGGGGGTGGGGTCAGAGGGCAAGCGGGGTCAGAGGGCGAGCCGTGCCAGAGGGCGAGCGGTGCCAGAGGGCGAGCCGTGCCAGAGGGCGAGCGGTGCCAGAGGGCGAGCGGTGCCAGAGGGCGAGAGGGCGGGCGGTGCCAGAGGGCGAGAGGGCGGGCGGTGCCAGAGGGCGAGAGGGCGGGCGGTGCCAGAGGGCGAGAGGGCGGGCGGTGCCAGAGGGCGAGCGGGTGCCAGAGGGCGAGAGCGGGCGGGTGCCAGAGGGCGAGAGCGGGCGGGGTCAGAGGGCGAGAGGGGGCGGGTCAGAGGGCGAGAGGGGTCAGAGGGCGAGAGCCAGAGGGGCCAGGGGCCAGAGGGGTCAGGGGGCGAGCGGTGCCAAGAGGGCGAGCGGTGCCGAGAGGGCGAGCGGTGCCGAGAGGGCGAGCGGTGCCGAGAGGGCGAGAGGTGGTGCCGAGAGGGCGAGCGGTGGTGCCGAGAGGGCGAGAGGTGGTGCCGAGAGGGCGAGAGGTGGTGCCGAGAGGGCGAGAGGTGGTGCCGAGAGGGCGAGAGGTGGTGCCGAGAGGGCGAGAGGTGGTGCCGAGAGGGCGAGAGGTGGTGCCGAGAGGGCGAGAGGTGGTGCCGAGAGGGCGAGAGGTGGTGCCGAGAGGGCGAGAGGTGGTGCCGAGGGGGCGAGCGGGGTCAGGGGGCGAGCGGGGTCAGGGGGCGAGCGGGGTCAGGGGGCGAGAGGGGTCAGGGGGGCGAGAGGGGTCAGGGGGCGAGAGGGGTCAGGGGGCGAGAGGGGTCAGGGGGCGAGAGGGGTCAGGGGGCGAGAGGGGTCAGGGGGCGAGAGGGGTCAGGGGGCGAGAGGGGTCAGGGGGCGAGAGGGGTCAGGGGGCGAGAGGGGTCAGGGGGCGAGAAGGGTCAGGGGGCGAGAGGGGTCAGGGGGCGAGAGGGGTCAGGGGGCGAGTGGGGTCAGGGGGCGAAAGGGGTCAGAGGGCGAGAGGGGTCAGAGAGCGAGAGCGGGCGGGGTCAGAGAGCGAGAGCGGGCGGGGTCAGAGGGCGAGAGCGAGAGGGGATCAGAGGGCGAGAGCGGGGTCAGAGGGCGAGAGCGGGCGGGTCAGAGGGCGAGAGGGGGCGGGTCAGAGGGCGAGAGGGGTCAGAGGGCCACAGGGGCCAGGGGGCGAGAGCCAGAGGGGTCAGGGGGTGAGGTCAGAGGGCAAGCGGGGTCAGAGGGCGAGCCGTGCCAGAGGGCGAGCGGTGCCAGAGGGCGAGCGGTGCCAGAGGGCGAGAGGGCGGGCGGTGCCAGAGGGCGAGAGGGCGGGCGGTGCCAGAGGGCGAGAGGGCGAGCGGGTGCCAGAGGGCGAGAGCGGGCGGGGTCAGAGGGCGAGAGCGGGCGGGGTCAGAGGGCGAGAGCGGGCGGGGTCAGAGGGCGAGAGCGGGCGGGGTTAGAGGGCGAGAGCGGGCGGGGTCAGAGGGCGAGAGCGGGCGGGGTCAGAGGGCGAGAGCGGGCGGGGTCAGAGGGCGAGAGCGGGCGGGGTCAGAGGGCGAGAGCGGGCGGGGTCAGAGGGCGAGAGCGGGCGGGGTCAGAGGGCGAGAGCGGGCGGGGTCAGAGGGCGAGAGCGGGCTGGGTCAGAGAGCGAGAGCGAGCGGGGATCAGAGGGTGAGAGCGAGAGCGGGGTCAGAGGGCGAGAGGGGGCGGGTCAGAGGGCGAGAGGGGTCAGAGGGCGAGAGCCAGAGGGGCCAGGGGCCAGAGGGGTCAGGGGGCGAGCGGTGCCGAGAGGGCGAGCGGTGCCGAGAGGGCGAGCGGTGCCGAGAGGGCGAGCGGTGCCGAGAGGGCGAGCGGTGCCGAGAGGGCGAGCGGTGGTGCCGAGAGGGCGAGCGGTGGTGCCGAGAGGGCGAGAGGTGCCGAGAGGGCGAGCGGTGGTGCCGAGAGGGCGAGAGGTGGTGCCGAGAGGGCGAGAGGTGGTGCCGAGAGGGCGAGAGGTGGTGCCGAGAGGGCGAGAGGTGGTGCCGAGAGGGCGAGAGGTGGTGCCGAGAGGGCGAGAGGTGGTGCCGAGAGGGCGTGAGGTGGTGCCGAGAGGGCGAGAGGTGGTGCCGAGAGGGCGAGAGGTGGTGCCGAGAGGGCGAGAGGTGGTGCCGAGAGGGTGAGAGGTGGTGGCGAGAGGTGGTGCCGAGAGGGCGAGAGGTGGTGCCGAGAGGGCGAGAGGTGGTGCCGAGAGGGCGAGAGGTGGTGCCGAGAGGGCGAGAGGGGGTGCCGAGAGGGCGAGAGGTGGTGCCGAGAGGGCGAGAGGGGGTGCCGAGAGGGCGAGCGGTGCCGAGAGGGCGAGCGGTGCCGAGAGGGCGAGCGGTGCCGAGAGGGCGAGCGGTGCCGAGAGGGCGAGCGGTGCCGAGAGGGCGAGCGGTGCCGAGAGAGCGAGAGGGCGGGCGGTGCCGAAAGGGCGAGAGGTGCCGAGAGGGCGAGCGGTGCCAGAGGGCGAGCGGTGCCAGAGGGCGAGCGGTGCCAGAGGGCGAGCGGTGCCAGAGGGCGAGCGGTGCCAGAGGGCGAGCGGTGCCAGAGGGCGAGCGGTGCCAGAGGGCGAGAGGGCGAGCGGTGCCAGAGGGCGAGAGGGCGAGCGGTGTCAGAGGGCGAGAGGGCGAGCGGTGCCAGAGGGCGAGAGGGCGAGCGGTGCCAGAGGGCGAGCGGTGCCAGAGGGCGAGAGGGCGAGCGGTGCCAGAGGGCGAGAGGGCGAGCGGTGCCAGAGGGCGAGAGGGCGAGCGGTGCCAGAGGGCGAGAGGGCGAGCGGTGCCAGAGGGCGAGAGGGCGAGCGGGGCCAGAGGGCGAGAGGGCGAGCGGGGCCAGAGGGCCAGAGGGCGAGCGGTGCCAGAGGGCGAGAGGGCGAGCGGTGCGAGAGGGCGAGCGGTGCGAGAGGGCGAGCGGTGCCAGAGGGCGAGAGGGCGAGCGGTGCCAGAGGGCGAGAGGGCGAGCGGTGCCAGAGGGCGAGAGGGCGAGCGGTGCCAGAGGGCGAGAGGGCGAGCGGTGCCAGAGGGCGAGAGGGCGAGCGGTGCCAGAGGGCGAGAGGGCGAGCGGTGCCAGAGGGCGAGCTGTGCCAGAGGGCGAGAGGGCGAGCGGGGCCAGAGGGCGAGTGGTGCGAGAGGGCGAGTGGTGCGAGAGGGCGAGCGGTGCCAGAGGGCGAGAGGGCGAGCGATGCCAGATTGCGAGAGCGAGCGGGGGTCAGAGGGCGAGAGGGGTCAGAGGGCGAGAGCGAGCGGGGTCAGAGGGCGAGAGCGAGCGGGGTCAGAGGGCGAGAGCGAGCGGGGTCAGAGGGCGAGAGCGAGCGGGGTCAGAGGGCGAGAGCGAGCGGGGTCAGAGGGCGAGAGCGAGCGGGGTCAGAGGGCGAGAGCGAGCGGGGTCAGAGGGCGAGAGCGAGCGGGGTCAGAGGGCGAGAGCGAGCGGGGTCAGAGGGCGAGAGCGAGCGGGGTCAGAGGGCGAGAGGGCGAGCGATGCCAGATTGCGAGAGCGAGCGGGGGTCAGAGGGCGAGAGGGGTCAGAGGGCGAGAGCGAGCGGGGTCAGAGGGCGAGAGCGAGCGGGGTCAGAGGGCGAGAGCGAGCGGGGTCAGAGGGCGAGAGCGAGCGGGGTCAGAGGGCGAGAGCGAGCGGGGTCAGAGGGCGAGAGCGAGCGGGGTCAGAGGGCGAGAGCGAGCGGGGTCAGAGGGCGAGAGCGAGCGGGGTCAGAGGGCGAGAGCGAGCGGGGTCAGAGGGCGAGAGCGAGCGGGGTCAGAGGGCGAGAGCGAGCGGGGTCAGAGGGCGAGAGCGAGCGGGGTCAGAGGGCGAGAGCGAGCGGGGTCAGAGGACGAGAGAGGGGCGAGGACAATTATTTTTTAATCTTAAAGTTGTGGGGAGGGGGTGGCAGGGCTGTATGTTTGCTGAGGGCTCGAATACCCTTGCACCGGGCCCTGGGTAAGACGAGAGAGAGAGAGAGAGAGAAGAGGATATTCCTGTTTTTAAAGTATTTCATTTGTAGGATTATCTCATGGGATTCTGCAGTTTCCTTCTTTAAGGATTTCTTATTGTAGGATGTTATTACTGTATATGTTTTGATCCTTGTAGTTATGATGTTATTTGATACGTTATAGTTGTCTACGAGATTGTATTATAGGATTCTTCTCTTAAACAGGATTCCATTCTTTTATAGAAATTTCTTCTATGTGCCACTCTTTTTTTTCTTTTTTTAAAGATTTTTTAAATCAGATTCTCTATTATATGATTCGCTCTTTTCATATGAGTGTCTATTAAGATTCTCTAGTTATAGGATTTTCTTTTAGGATTCTCCCTTTAAAGGATTTTCTTTTCAGTAGGGTTTTCCAACCTCTACCGCCCCGCCACAGAGAAACACTGCGTTACAAAGTTCCTTGTCCGTCCGCCTTGTGAAATTTGTCCTTTTCCCATCCCGTTCAAAAGGGTCTTTTCTTTCTGCTCGGCCTTTTCCCCTATACTCAAGGTCCTCATTAAAATGCCAGAAGGGGAGAAAGGCGACTTTACATTTATTTTTTTTAAGCCATATATAAAACCGCCCCCCTGCTCACTGAGAAATTTGAGTCTCTGCCCCCCTTCTCCCTCTTTCCCAGACGGGGTATTATAGGGGAGGGGAAAAGTTCCCATAGAAAAGAGACGTGCGTATTGTTCGTTATCAGACTATGAGGGGGGGGTGGTTAGAATTAATAGGGGAATAGTGCGCAGACGGCCGTTAACTCCTTGCGTACTGGACACAGCGTAGGAATGACAAAAGATTGTCTTTTATTTTAGGGCGAGTTCTTTGTACGGAAAAAGCATTAGATAGGGGCTCTTGAGGTAGATTTCGCTGCAGAATAGAGGTACAGGACAGGGGAGTAGAGAAATATAAGTGGAGGAGGAGGAATATTGCGACGGGGGGCACACTGCGACGGGGGCTGGGGGGGGACAGACGGGCACACTGCGACAGGGGGGGGGACAGGGGGGCACACTGATGGGGGGGATGGGGGGGCACACTGCGAAGGGGGGGACGGGGGGGGCACAGACGGGCACACTGCGACGGGGGGGGGACAGACGGGCACACTGCGACGGGGGGGGGGCAGACGGGCACACTGCGACAGGGGGGGGGGGGGGGAAAGGCGGGCACACTGCGACGGGGGGACGACAGACGGGCACACTGCTACGGGGGACACACACAGACGGGCACACACAGACGGGGGGACACACAGACGGGCACACTGCGACGAGGGGGACACAGACGGGCACACTGCGACGGGGGGGGGGACACAGACGGGCACACTGCGACGGGGGGGACAGACGGGTACACTGCGATGGGGGGGACACACAGATGGGCACACTGTGACGGGGGGGACACAGACGGGCACACTGCGACGGGGGGACACACAGACTGGCACACTGCGACAGGGGGGACACACAGACGGGCACACTGCGACAGGGGGGACACACAGACGGGCACACTGCGACGGGGGGACGACACACAGACGGGCACACTGCGACGGGGGGGACACACAGACGGGCACACTGCGACGGGGGGGGACACACAGACGGGCACACTGCGACGGGGGGGACACACAGACGGGCACATTGCGACGGGGGGACACACAGACGGGCACACTGCGACGGGGGGACGGGACAGGCGGGCACACTGCGACGGGGGGGACACACAGACGGGCACACTGCGACGGGGGACACACACAGACGGGCACACTGCGACGGGGGACACACAGACGGGCACACTGCGACGAGGGGGACACACAGACGGGGGGGGACACACAGATGGGCACACTGCGACGGGGGGGACACACAGACGGGCACACTGCGACGAGGGGGACACACAGACGGGGGGGGGACACACAGACGGGCACACTGCGACGGGGGGGGGACACAGACGGGCACACTGCGACGAGGGGGACACACAGACGGGCACACTGCGACGGGGGGGGGAACACAGATGGGCACACTGCGATGGGGGGACACACAGACGGGCACACTGCGACGGGGGGACACACAGACGGGCACACTGCGACGGGGGGACACACAGACGGGCACACTGCGACGGGGGGACACACAGACGGGCACACTGCGACTGGGGGGGACACAGACGGGCACACTGCGATGGGGGGACACACAGACGGGGGGGGACACACAGACGGGCACACTGCGACTGGGGGGGACACAGACGGGCACACTGCGACGAGGGGGACACACAGACGGGGGGGGACACACAGACGGGCACACTGCGACGGGGGGGACACACAGACGGGCACACTGCGACGAGGGGGACACACAGACGGGCACACTGCGACGGTGGGGGGAACACAGATGGGCACACTGCGATGGGGGGACACACAGACGGGCACACTGCGACGGGGGGACACACAGACGGGCACACTGCGACGGGGGGACACACAGACGGGCACACTGCGACGGGGGGACACACAGACGGGCACACTGCGACGGGGGGACACACAGACGGGCACACTGCGACGGGGGGACACACAGACGGGCACACTGCGACGGGGGGACACACAGACGGGCACACTGCGACTGGGGGGGACACAGACGGGCACACTGCGATGGGGGGACACACAGACGGGCACACTGCGACGGGGGGACACACAGACGGGCACACTGCGACTGGGGGGGACACAGACGGGCACACTGCGACGGGGACAGGACAGACGGGCACACTGCGACGGGGGACGGGGACAGGCGAGCACACTGCGACAGGGGACGGGACAGGGGGGCACACTGCGACGGGGGACGGGACAGGGGGGCACACTGCGACGGGGGACGGGACAGGCGGGCACACTGCGACGGGGGACGGGACAGGCGGGCGCACTGCGACGGGGGACGGGACAGGCGGGCGCACTGCGACGGGGGACGGGACAGGCGGGCGCACTGCGACGGGGGACGGGACAGGCGGGCGCACTGCGACGGGGGACGGGACAGGCGGGCGCACTGCGACGGGGGACGGGACAGGCGGGCGCACTGCGACGGGGGACGGGACAGGCAGGCACACTGCGACGGGGGACGGGACAGAAGGGCACACTGCGACGGGGGACGGGACAGGCGGGCACGCTGCGACGGGGGACGGGACAGGCGGGCACACTGCGACGGGGGACGGGACAGGCGGGCACACTGCGACGGGGGACAGGACAGGCGGGCACACTGCGACGGGGGACGGGACAGGCGGGCACATTGCGACGGGGACGGGACAGGCGGGCACACTGCGACGGGGACGGGACAGGCGGGCACACTGCGACGGGGACGGGATAGGCGGGCACACTGCGACGGGGGGACACACAGACGGGCACACTGCGACGGGGGGGACACAGACGGGCACACTGCGACGGGGGGGACACACAGACTGGCACACTGCGACAGGGGGGACACACAGACTGGCACACTGCGACGGGGGGGGACACACAGACGGGCACACTGCGACGGGGGGGACACACAGGCGGGCACACTGCGACGGGGGGGACACACAGGCGGGCACACTGCGACGGGGGACGGGACAGGCAGGCACACTGCGACGGGGGACGGGACAGGCGGGCACACTGCGACGGGGGACGGGACAGGCGGGCACACTGCGACGGGGGATGGGGACAGACGGGCACACTGCGACGGGGGACGGGACAGGCGGGCACACTGCGACGGGGGACGGGACAGGCGGACACACTGCGACGGGGGGCGGGACACACGGGCACACTGCGACGGGGGACGGGACAGGCGGGTACACTGCGACGGGGGACGGGACAGGCGGGCACACTGCGACGGGGGGCGGGACAGGCGGGCACACTGCGACGGGGGGCGGGACAGGCGGGCACACTGCGACAGGGGACGGGACAGACGGGCACACTGCGACGGGGGGGACACAGACGGGCACACTGCGACGGGGGACGGGACAGGCGGGCACACTGCGACGGGGGGCGGGACACACGGGCACACTGCGACGGGGGACGGGACAGGCGGGCACACTGCGACAGGGGACGGGACAGACGGGCACACTGCGACGGGGGGGACACAGACGGGCACACTGCTACGGGGGATGGGGACAGGCGGGCACACTGTGACGGGGGACGGGGACAGGCGGGCACACTGCGACGGGGGGCGGGACACACGGGCACACTGTGACGGGGGACGGGACAGCCGGGCACACTGCGACGGGGGGGACACAGACGGGCACACTGCGACGGGGGATGGGGACAGGCGGGCACACTGTGACGGGGGACGGGGACAGGCGGGCACACTGCGACGGGGGGCGGGACACACGGGCACACTGCGACGGGGGACGGGACAGCCGGGCACACTGCGACGGGGGACGGGACAGGCGGGCACACTGCGACGGGGGACGGGACAGGCGGGCACACTGCGACGGGGGACGGGACAGACGGGCACACTGCGACGGGGGACGGGACAGACGGACACACTGCGACGGGGACGGGACGGACAGACTGGCACACTGCGACGGGGGACGGGACAGGCGGGCACACTGCGACGGGGGACGGGACAGGCGGGCGCACTGCGACGGGGGACGGGACAGGCGGGCGCACTGCGACGGGGGACGGGACAGGCGGGCGCACTGCGACGGGGACGGGACAGGCGGGCGCACTGCGACGGGGGACGGGACAGGCGGGCGCACTGCGACGGGGGACGGGACAGGCAGGCACACTGCGACGGGGGACGGGACAGAAGGGCACACTGCGACGGGGGACGGGACAGGCGGGCACGCTGCGACGGGGGACGGGACAGGCGGGCACACTGCGACGGGGGACGGGACAGGCGGGCACACTGCGACGGGGGACGGGACAGGCGGGCACACTGCGACGGGGGACGGGACAGGCGGGCACATTGCGACGGGGACGGGACAGGCGGGCACACTGCGACGGGGACGGGACAGGCGGGCACACTGCGACGGGGACGGGACAGGCGGGCACACTGCGACGGGGGGACACACAGACTGGCACACTGCGACAGGGGGGACACACAGACTGGCACACTGCGACGGGGGGGGACACACAGACGGGCACACTGCGACGGGGGACACACACAGACGGGCACACTGCGACGGGGGGGACACACAGGCGGGCACACTGCGACGGGGGACGGGACAGGCAGGCACACTGCGACGGGGGACGGGACAGGCGGGCACACTGCGACGGGGGATGGGGACAGGCGGGCACACTGCGACGGGGGATGGGGACAGACGGGCACACTGCGACGGGGGACGGGACAGGCGGGCACACTGCGACGGGGGACGGGACAGGCGGACACACTGCGACGGGGGGCGGGACACACGGGCACACTGCGACGGGGGACGGGACAGGCGGGTACACTGCGACGGGGGATGGGACAGGCGGGCACACTGCGACGGGGGGCGGGACAGGCGGGCACACTGCGACGGGGGGCGGGACAGGCGGGCACACTGCGACAGGGGACGGGACAGACGGGCACACTGCGACGGGGGGGACACAGACGGGCACACTGCGACAGGGGACGGGACAGGCGGGCACACTGCGACGGGGGGCGGGACACACGGGCACACTGCGACGGGGGACGGGACAGGCGGGCACACTGCGACAGGGGACGGGACAGACGGGCACACTGCGACGGGGGGGACACAGACGGGCACACTGCTACGGGGGATGGGGACAGGCGGGCACACTGTGACGGGGGACGGGGACAGGCGGGCACACTGCGACGGGGGGCGGGACACACGGGCACACTGCGACGGGGGACGGGACAGGCGGGCACACTGCGACGGGGGACGGGACAGGCGGGCACACTGCGACGGGGGACGGGACAGGCGGGCACACTGCGACGGGGGACGGGACAGGCGGGCACACTGCGACGGGGGGGGACGGGACAGGCGGGCACACTGCGACGGGGGGGGACGGGACAGGCGGGCACACTGCGACGGGGGGGGACGGGACAGGCGGGCACACTGCGACGGGGGACGGGACAGGCGGGCACACTGCGACGGGGGACGGGACAGGCGGGCACACTGCGACGGGGGATGGGACAGGCGGGCACACTGCGACGGGGGACGGGACAGGCGGGCACACTGCGACGGGGGACGGGACAGGCGGGCACACTGCCACGGGGGACGGGACAGGCGGGCACACTGCCACGGGGGATGGGACAGGCGGGCACACTGCGACGGGGGGACACAGGCGGGCACACTGCGACGGGGGATGGGACAGGCGGGCACACTGCGACGGGGGGACACAGGCAGGCACACTGCGACGGGGGATGGGACAGGCGGGCACACTGCGACGGGGGACGGGACAGGCGGGCACACTGCGACGGGGGACGGGACAGGCGGGCACACTGCGACGGGGGACGGGACAGGCGGGCACACTGCGACGGGGGACGGGACAGACGGGCACACTGCGACGGGGGACGGGACACAGACGGGCACACTGTGACGGGGGACACACAGACGGGCACACTGCGACGGGGAACACACAGACGGGTACACTGCGACGGGGGACACACAGACGGGCACACTGCGACGGGGGGACACAGGCGGGCACACTGCGACGGGGGACGGGACAGGCGGGCACACTGCGACGGGGGACGGGACAGGCGGGCACACTGCGACGGGGGACGGGACAGGCGGGCACACTGCGACGGGGGACGGGACAGGCGGGCACACTGCGACGGGGGACGGGACAGGCGGGCACACTGCGACGGGGGACGGGACAGGCGGGCACACTGCGACGGGGGACGGGACAGGCGGGCACACTGCGACGGGGGACGGGACAGGCGGGCACACTGCGACGGGGGACGGGACAGGCGGGCACACTGCGACGGGGGACGGGACAGGCGGGCACACTGCGACGGGGACGGGACAGGCGGGCACACTGCGACGGGGGACGGGACAGGCGGGCACACTGCGACGGGGGACGGGACAGGCGGGCACACTGCGACGGGGGGACGGACAGACTGGCACACTGCGACGGGGTGGACACACAGACGGGCACACTGCGACGGGGGACGGGACAGACGGGCACACTGCGACGGGGGGGACACACAGACGGGCACACTGCGACGGGGGGGACACACAGACGGGCACACTGCGACGGGGGGGACACACAGACGGGCACACTGCGACGGGGGGGGACACACAGGCGGGCACACTGCGACGGGGGGACACAGGCGGGCACACTGTGACGGGGGACGGGACAGGCGGGCACACTGCGACGGGGGACGGGACAGGCGGGCACACTGCGACGGGGGACGGGACAGGCGGGCACACTGCGACGGGGGACGGGACAGGCGGGCACACTGCGACGGGGGACGGGACAGGCGGGCACACTGCGACGGGGGGACGGACAGACTGGCACACTGCGACGGGGGGGACACACAGACGGGCACACTGCGACGGGGGACGGGACAGACGGGCACACTGCGACGGGGGGGACACACAGACGGGCACACTGCGACGGGGGGGACACACAGACAGGCACACTGCGACGGGGGGGACACACAGACGGGCACACTGCGACGGGGGGGGACACACAGGCGGGCACACTGCGACGGGGGGACACAGGCGGGCACACTGTGACGGGGGACGGGACAGGCGGGCACACTGCGACGGGGGACGGGACAGGCGGGCACACTGCGACGGGGGACGGGACAGGCGGGCACACTGCGACGGGGGACGGGACAGGCGGGCACACTGCGACAGGGACGGGACAGGCGGGCACACTGCGACGGGGGACGGGACAGGCGGGCACACTGCGACGGGGGGGGGACACAGACGGGCACACTGCGACGGGGGGGGGGGGACACAGACGGGCACACTGCGACGGGGACGGAACAGGCGGGCACACTGCGACGGGGACGGGACAGGCGGGCACACTGCGACGGGGACGGGACAGACGGGCACACTGCGACGGGGACGGGACAGACGGGCACACTGCGACGGGGGGGGACACAGACGGGCCCACTGCGACGGGGACGGGACAGACGGGCACACTGCGACGGGGGGGGACACAGACGGGCACACTGCGACGGGGGGGACACAGACGGGCACACTGCGACGGGGGGGACACAGACGGGCACACTGCGACGGGGGGGACACAGACGGGCACACTGCGACGGGGGGGAGACACACAGACGGGCACACTACGACGGGGGGGGACACACAGACGGGCACACTGCGACGAGGGGGACACACAGACGGGCACACTGCGACGGGGGACGGGACAGGCGGGCACACTGCGACGGGGGGACACAGGCGGGCACACTGCGACGGGGGACGGGGCAGACGGGCACACTGCGACGGGGGGACACAGGCGGGCACACTGCGACGGGGGACACACAGACGGGCACACTGCGACGGGGGACGGGACAGACGGGCACACTGCGACGGGGGACGGGACAGGCGGGCACACTGCGACGGGGGACGGGACAGGCGGGCACACTGCAACGGGGGACGGGACAGGCGGGCACACTGCGACGGGGGACGGGACAGGCGGGCACACCGCGACGGGGGACGGGACAGGCGGGCACACTGCGACGGGGGACGGGACAGGCGGGCACACCGCGACGGGGGACGGGACAGGCGGGCACACTGCGACGGGGGACGGGACAGGCGGGCACAATGCGACGGGGGACGGGACAGGCGGGCACACTGCGACGGGGGACGGGACAGGCGGGCACACTGCGACAGGGGACGGGACAGGCGGGCACACTGCGACGGGGGACGGGACAGGCGGGCACACTGCGACGGGGGACAGGACAGGCGGGCACACTGCGACGGGGGACGGGACAGGCGGGCACACTGCGACGGACAGACGGACAGACGGGCACACTGCGACGGGGGACGGGACAGGCGGGCACACTGCGACGGGGGGGGGACAGGCGGGCACACTGCGACAGGGGGACACAGACGGGCACACTGCGATGGGGGACGGGACAGACGGGCACACTGCGACGGGGCAGGACAGGCGGGCACACTGCGATGGGGGACGGGACAGACGGGCACACTGCGACGGGGACAGGACAGGCAGGCACACTGCGACGGGGGACGGGACACATACGGGCACACTGTGACGGGGGACGGACAGGCGGGCACACTGCGACGGGGAACAGGCGGGCACACTGCGACGGGGGACGGGACAGGCGGGCACACTGCGACGGGGGACGGGACAGGCGGGCACACTGCGACGGGGGATGGGACAGGCGGGCACACTGCGACGGGGGGACACACAGGCGGGCACACTACGACGGGGGGTCTACACACAGACGGGCACACTGCGACGGGAGGGGACACAGACGGGCACACTGCGACGGGGACACTGCGACGGGGGGGGGACACAGACGGGCACACTGCGATGGGGGGGACACAGACGGGCACACTGCGACGGGGGGGGGGGACACACAGACGGGCAAACTGCGACGGGGGACACACAGACGGGCACACTGCGACGGGGGACGGGACAGACGGGCACACTGCGACGGGGGACGGGACAGACGGGCACACTGCGACGGGGGACGGGACAGACGGGCACACTGCGATGGGGGGGGGACACACAGACGGGCACACTGCGATGGGGGGACACACAGACGGGCACACTGCGACGGGGGGAGACACACAGACGGGCACACTGCGATGGGGGGAGACACAGACGGGCACACTGCGACGGGGGACGGGACAGGTGGGCACACTGCGACGGGGGACGGGACAGGCGGGCACACTGCGACGGAGGACGGGGACAGGCGGGCACACTACGACCGGGGACGGGACAGGCGGGAACACTGCGACGGAGGACGGGGACAGGCGGGCACACTGCGACGGGGGACGGGACAGACGGGCACACTGCGACGGGGGACGGGACAGGCGGGCACGCTGCGACGGGGGACGGGACAGGCGGGCACACTGCGACGGGGACGGGACAGGCGGGCACACTGCGACGGGGGACGGGACAGGCGGGCACACTGCGACGGGGACGGGACAGGCGGGCACACTGCGACGGGGGACGGGACAGGCGGGCACACTGCGACGGGGGACGCGGACAGGCGGGCACACTGCGACGGGGGACGGGGACAGGCGGGCACACTGCGACGGGGGACGGGGACAAGCGGGCACACTGCAACGGGGGGACAGACAGATGGGCACACTGCAACGGGGGGACGGACAGACTGGCACACTGCGACGGGGGGGAGACACACAGACGGGCACACAGACGGGCACACTGCGATGGGGGACGGGACAGGCGGGCACACTGCGACGGGGGACGGGACAGGCGGGCACACTGCGACGGAGGACGGGGACAGGCGGGCACACTGCGACCGGGGACGGGACAGGCGGGCACACTGCGACGGAGGACGGGGACAAGCGGGCACACTGCGACGGGGGACGGGACAGACGGGCACACTGCGACGGGGGACGGGACAGGCGGGCACGCTGCGACGGGGGACGGGACAGGCGGGCACGCTGCGACAGGGGGACGGACAGACGGGCACACTGCGACGGGGGGACGGACAGACGGGCACACTGCGACGGGGGGACGGACAGACGGGCACACTGCGACGGGGGGACGGACAGACGGGCACACTGCGACGAGGGGACGGACAGACTGGCACACTGCGACGGGGGGGAGACACACAGACGGGCACACAGACGGGCACACTGCGATGGGGGACGGGACAGGCGGGCACACTGCGACGGGGGACGGGACAGGCGGGCACACTGCGACGGAGGACGGGGACAGGCGGGCACACTGCGACCGGGGACGGGACAGGCGGGCACACTGCGACGGAGGACGGGGACAAGCGGGCACACTGCGACGGGGGACGGGACAGACGGGCACACTGCGACGGGGGACGGGACAGGCGGGCACGCTGCGACGGGGGACGGGACAGGCGGGCACGCTGCGACAGGGGGACGGACAGACGGGCACACTGCGACGGGGGGACGGACAGACGGGCACACTGCGACGGGGGGACGGACAGACGGGCACACTGCGACGGGGGGACGGACAGACGGGCACACTGCGACGGGGGGACGGACAGACGGGCACACTGCGACGAGGGGACGGACAGACTGGCACACTGCGACCGGGGACAGGCGGGCACACTGCGACGGGGGGGGGACAGGCGGGCACACTGCGACGGGGGGGGACAGGCGGGCACACTGCGACGGGGGGGGACAGGCGGGCACACTGCGACGGGGGGGGACAGGCGGGCACACTGCGACGGGGGGGACACAGGCGGGCACACTGCGACGGGGGACGGGACAGGCGGGCACACTGCGACGGGGGACGGGGACAGGCGGGCACACTGCGACGGGGGGGGGGATAGACTGGCACACTGTGATGGGGGACGGGACAGGCGGGCACAGTGCGACGGGGGGGACAGACTGGCACACTGCGACGGGGGACGGGACAGGCGGGCACGCTGCGACGGGGGACGGGACAGGCGGGCACGCTGCGACGGGGGACGGGACAGACGGGAACACTGCGACGGGGGGGACAGGCGGGCACACTGCGATGGGGGGGACAGGCGGGCACACTGCGACGGGGGGACGGGACAGGCGGGCACACTGCGATGGGGGGGGACAGGCGGGCACACTGCGACGGGGGACACAGGCGGGCACACTGCGACGGGGGAGGGACACAGGCGGGCACACTGCGACAGGGGGACGTGACAGACGGGCACACTGCGACGGGGGGATGGGACAGATGGGCACACTGCGACGGGGGACGGGGACACAGACGGGCACACTGCGACGGGGGACGGGACAGGCGGGCACACTGCGACGGGGGACGGGACAGGCGGGCACACTGCGACGGGGGACGGGACAGGCGGGCACACTGCGACGGGGGACGGGACAGACGGGCACACTGCGACGGGGGGGACAGGCGGGCACACTGCGACGGGGGGGACACAGGCGGGCACACTGCGACGGGGGGTACAGGCGGGCACACTGCGACGGGGGGTTACACAGGCAGGCACACTGCGACGGGGGGTTACACAGGCGGGCACACTGCAACGGGGGGGACAGGCGGGCACACTGCGACGGGGGGACAGGCGGACACACTGCGACGGGGGGGACAGGCGGGCACACTGCGACGGGGGGACAGGCGGGCACAATGCGACGGGGGGACAGGCGGGCACACTGCGACGGGGGGGGAGACAGTCGGGCACACTGCGACGGGGAGACAGTCGGGCACACTGCGACGGGGGGGACAGTCGGGCACACTGCGACGGGGGGGACAGGCGCGCACACTGCGACAGGGGGGACAGGCGGGCACACTGCGGGGGATATTGCGCCGCGGGGAGGGATATTGCTACGGGGGGGGGGATATTGCTACGGGGGGGGGGGATATTGCTACAGGGGGGGGATATTGCTACAGGGGGGGGGGGGATATTGCCACAGGGGGGGGGGGGATATTGCCACAGGGGGGGGATATTGCTACAGGGGGGGGATATTTGTACGTGCGGGGGATATTGCTAGGGGGGGATATTGCTACGGGGGGGATATTGCTACGGGGGGGATATTGCTACGGGGGGGGGGGGATATTGCTACAGGGGGGGGATATTGCTACAGGGGGGGGATATTGCTACAGGGGGGGGGATATTGCTACAGGGGGGGGGATATTGCTACAGGGGGGGATATTGCTACAGGGGGGGGATATTGCTACAGGGGAGGGGGATATTGCTACAGGGGAGGGGGGATATTGCTACAGGGGAGGGGGGATATTGCTACAGGGGAGGGGGGATATTGCTACAGGGGAGGGGGGATATTGCTACAGGGGAGGGGGGATATTGCTACAGGGGAGGGGGGATATTGCTACAGGGGGGGGGGATATTGCAACAGGGGGGGGGATATTGCTACATGGGGGGGATATTGCTACAGGGGGGGGATATTGCTACAGGGGGGGGATATTGCTACAGGGGGGGATATTGCTACAGGGGGGGATATTGCTACAGGGGAGGGGATATTGCTACAGGGGAGGGGGATATTGCTACAGGGGAGGGGATATTGCTACAGGGGAGGGGGATATTGCTACAGGGGAGGGGGGATATTGCTACAGGGGAGGGGGGATATTGCTACAGGGGAGGGGGGATATTGCTACAGGGGAGGGGGGATATTGCTAAGGGGAGGGGGGATATTGCTAAGGGGAGGGGGATATTGCTAAGGGGAGGGGGGATATTGCTACAGGGGGGGATATTGCTACAGGGGGGGGGATATTGCTACAGGGGGGGGGGATATTGCTACGGGGGGGGATATTGCTACAGGGGGGGGGATATTGCTACAGGGGGGGGATATTGCTACAGGGGGGGGGATATTGCTACAGGGGGGGGGGATATTGCTACAGGGGGGGGGGATATTGCTACAGGGGGGGGGATATTGCTACAGGGGGGGGGGGGGATATTGCTACAGGGGGGGGGATATTGCTACAGGGGGGGGGGATATTGCTACAGGGGGGGGGATATTGCTACAGGGGGGGGGATATTGCTACAGGGGGGGGGGATATTGCTACAGGGGGGGGGATATTGCTACAGGGGGGGGGATATTGCTACAGGGGGGGGGATATTGCTACAGGGGGGGGGGATATTGCTACAGGGGGGGGGATATTGCTACAGGGGGGGGGGATATTGCTACAGGGGGGGGGATATTGCTACAGGGGGGGGGGATATTGCTACAGGGGGGGGGGATATTGCTACAGGGGGGGGGGGATATTGCTACAGGGGGGGGGGGATATTGCTACAGGGGGGGGGGATATTGCTACAGGGGGGGGATATTGCTACAGGGGGGGGATATTGCTACAGGGGGGGGATATTGCTACAGGGGGGGGATATTGCTACAGGGGGGGGATATTGCTACAGGGGGGGATATTGCTACAGGGGGGGATATTGCTACAGGGGGGGGATATTGCTACAGAGGGGGGGATATTGCTACAGGGGGGGGGATATTGCTACAGGGGGGGATATTGCTACAGGGGGGGGATATTGCTACAGGGGAGGGGGATATTGCTACAGGGGAGGGGGGATATTGCTACAGGGGAGGGGGGATATTGCTACAGGGGAGGGGGGATATTGCTACAGGGGAGGGGGGGATATTGCTACAGGGGAGGGGGGATATTGCTACAGGGGAGGGGGGATATTGCTACAGGGGGGGGGATATTGCAACAGGGGGGGGGATATTGCTACATGGGGGGGATATTGCTACAGGGGGGGGATATTGCTACAGGGGGGGGATATTGCTACAGGGGGGGATATTGCTACAGGGGGGGATATTGCTACAGGGGAGGGGATATTGCTACAGGGGAGGGGGATATTGCTACAGGGGAGGGGATATTGCTACAGGGGAGGGGGATATTGCTACAGGGGAGGGGGGATATTGCTACAGGGGAGGGGGGATATTGCTACAGGGGAGGGGGGATATTGCTACAGGGGAGGGGGGATATTGCTAAGGGGAGGGGGGATATTGCTAAGGGGAGGGGGATATTGCTAAGGGGAGGGGGGATATTGCTACAGGGGGGGGATATTGCTACAGGGGGGGGGATATTGCTACAGGGGGGGGGGATATTGCTACGGGGGGGGATATTGCTACAGGGGGGGGGATATTGCTACAGGGGGGGGATATTGCTACAGGGGGGGGGATATTGCTACAGGGGGGGGGGATATTGCTACAGGGGGGGGGGATATTGCTACAGGGGGGGGGATATTGCTACAGGGGGGGGGGGATATTGCTACAGGGGGGGGATATTGCTACAGGGGGGGGGGATATTGCTACAGGGGGGGGGATATTGCTACAGGGGGGGGGATATTGCTACAGGGGGGGGGGATATTGCTACAGGGGGGGGGATATTGCTACAGGGGGGGGGATATTGCTACAGGGGGGGGGATATTGCTACAGGGGGGGGGGGATATTGCTACAGGGGGGGGGATATTGCTACAGGGGGGGGGGATATTGCTACAGGGGGGGGGATATTGCTACAGGGGGGGGGGATATTGCTACAGGGGGGGGGGATATTGCTACAGGGGGGGGGGGATATTGCTACAGGGGGGGGGGGGATATTGCTACAGGGGGGGGGGATATTGCTACAGGGGGGGGATATTGCTACAGGGGGGGGATATTGCTACAGGGGGGGGATATTGCTACAGGGGGGGGATATTGCTACAGGGGGGGGATATTGCTACAGGGGGGGATATTGCTACAGGGGGGGGATATTGCTACAGAGGGGGGGATATTGCTACAGAGGGGGGGATATTGCTACAGGGGGGGGGGATATTGCTACCGGGGGGCACGACTACATTGCGACCGGGGGGGCGACGACATTGCGACCGGGGGGCGACGACATTGCGACCGGGGGGGTGACGACATTGCGACCGGGGGGGGGGAGGGCCACAGCGTAGGAATGCCAAAAGATTGTCTTTTAGGGAGGGTTCTTTGTACAGTAAAAAAACATTAAATAGGGGATTTTGAGTTAGATTTTGCTGCAGAATAGAGGTACAGGACAGGGGAGTAGAGAAATACAAGTGTGAGGGGGAGGGAATATTGCGACGGGGGGAGGAAAAGTTTGCGAGTGGGGGGGGGGAATGTTTGCGAGTGGGGGGGGAAGGAAAAGGTTGCGAGTGGGGGGGGAGGAAAAGTTTGCGAGTGGGGGGGAGGAAAAGGTTGCGAGTGGGGGGGGGGGAAAGGTTGTGAGTGGGGGGGGGGGAAAGGTTGTGAGTGGGGGGGGAAAGGTTGCGAGTGGGGGGGGAAAGGTTGCGAGTGGGGGGGGGGAGGAAAAGGTTGCGAGTGGGGGGGGGAAAGTTTGCGAGTGGGGAGGAAAAGGTTGTGATTGGGGGGAGGAAAAGGTTGCGAGTGCGGGGGATGAAAAAGCTGCGAGAGCGCAAAAGAGCGAGAGCGCAAAAGAGCGAGAGCGCAAGAGCGAGAGCGCAAAAGAGCAAGAGCGCAAAAGAGCAAGAGCGCAAAAGAGACGCACGAGAAAAAGAGACGCACGAGAAAAAGAGACGCACGAGAAAAAGAGAGACGCACGAGAAAAAGAGAGACGCACGAGAAAAAGAGAGACGCACGAGAAAAAGAGAGGGAGAGAAAGAAAAAGAGAGCAAGAGAGAAAGAAACAGAGAGGAAGAGAGAGTCGTGGGGGGAACAGACAGATTTGTGGGGGCAGTTTGGGAAGAGTCTGACCCCCTCCCCCTCCCAATTGTTTTGAGACAAGAAAGGCCTCTTCTCTCCCTCCTCCTCTCCACCCTGGGTGAGGGCGAGAAGGAGGGGGAGAGGTGGAGAGGAGGAGAGGTGGAGAGGGGGATGGGTGGGAAAATTTTGAAAAGGGGATTGTTAGAGGGGAAAAAAACAGCAGTGTAGACGGAGCATAGAAACCTCATGTAATAGGGACACAAAGGGAAATCCTATAACCGGCCCTGCAAAATCCTATAGACGAATATGATTTTAACCAATCTTACAGGGAATCCTATAATATGTTTCTACTCCACACTACAGGTCATCCTATAACCAGCCCTATAGACGCCAACATAAAAACAGACTTCTTATCAATCTTACAGGGAATCCTATAAGCAACTCTATTAAACACTATTAAACTGCCGAACAGGGAATCCTATACCAACGCTACAGATTCCCATGTAAGAACATGATTCATAGCAATCTAACAAGGTATTTTACAAGCCGCCCTAGATAATACCCGTTTAAATGCCGCTTCTACGCAACATCACAGGGAAAACATAGAAGCATCCCAAAGTAATGCCCTATTAAATGCTGTTCTACACCACAGAATATGGAAATCATAGAAGCACCACTAAATAATACTCTATACATGTAACATGGAAACCCTTAAAGAGCCCTACACAATTCCATATAACAATATGCTTCTAAACAAAAATCAGAAAGAATTTTATCAAGAGCCCAAAATAAAACACTATTTAACACTGCTTGTGCTTGTAAACCATGAAACAGGCAGTCCTATAATCAATCCTACACAATGAAATATTACACAAACCTGCTACACCAACAGAGAATCCTTTA
Organism: Ascaphus truei; assembly: GCF_040206685.1. Taxonomy (NCBI): domain Eukaryota; kingdom Metazoa; phylum Chordata; class Amphibia; order Anura; family Ascaphidae; genus Ascaphus; species Ascaphus truei. The sequence continues at coordinate 12,886,788 of NC_134502.1, forward strand.
AGTAACCCTAAATGAAACACGTTATTTTAGCACCACATAAAATGAAAATCCTTTAGTCAGTCCCACACAATTCATCTGACACACATGCAACAAGCAATCCTTTACATTCCCATATAAGTTTACTGAATTGACATGAAATCATAGAATCTGCTCTACATAAAAAAAAAAAACTATTACACATAGCTTTTGCAGTACGGTGGAGCGAAAAAATCCTTTAACAATTCTACACAACTCTGTATAACATTTCTAACCCATAAAAATTGGGAATACTAGAAGTTGTACTAAATAAAACCCCAATGCATTTGAACTATGTAACAGGGAATTCCAAAAATTGTAAAACCCTATCAAACATGCATTTTAAACCACGGAACAGAGAGAATCCTATAACGCAAACCTACCCTATTCTAAACAGGGACAGCTATACCCAGCACACAGAAAACCCTATTACACTACTTTTGGACCATTTTAATGAACTATACATGCCCTACAAAATCATACATAACATGCTTCTATCTGATCAGGTCCTTCCACGTGTAAATGAGCCATCCTATATTTAAAAAAAAAATTAAAAAAATGATATATATATATATATATATATATATATATATATACATATATATACACACACATAATATATAATATATATCCTATCCTATATGAAGGTATAATGCAAAAATAAAAACCTTATAATGAAACAACCCATAATGCAAAAGCAACCCAAAGTCTATACATCCTACAACTGAAAAAACACACACACACAAAATATGTATGTATCCGTATATTAAAATATACTAGTGTTTCTAAAACAAAAGCACAAGAGACAGCACTCAGGGTCTATTGAATAAAGATTGATACAATGTATTCATAGATCTCCAATCAACGTTTCGGTCGTGTACAGTCCCTGCGTGTGTGTACTCTATACCTGCATGACCTAGTTTTACATAGTACTGTCAGTATGTATGTACACACACACAAAAAGATCACTTGTGAGCACATTCGCGTCTTAGGCTGCGTCCCCGCTAGCGCTGAGCGGGCGGCGCTTGCAGCGGTTACTTACATATAGATATATGCAAGTCCGCGGGAACAAGCTCACCCGCGCTCGGCGCTTAGAAAAACAAAAAAAATTATACTTTCCCGCGCGCTCAACTACCCGCAATGCCCCCCCCCAGCACACGTAAATTGCGGCAAAACAAATGTTTCGCCGCTGTCACGTGCGCTTACAGTAAGCGCGACACGCCGGCTTAGTCGCGATCGCTGGAAGTAACGTCCATTTGATTTTTCCAGCCACCGCAGCGTGACGTCACCGTCGTTGTTGCCATCAGTATAAGCGCAGCCTTAGGCTCCGGTTATAGTGCCGGCGACGTCAGGCCGCGATCGCTGGAAAAAATATCAGATTGACTTTGCTTCCAGCGATCTCGACCAAGCCGTCGACGCTGCGGCAAAAAAAATGTATTGCCGGCGTTGCGTGCGCTTATAGTAGGAGCGACGCGACGGCTAGGTTGCAATCGCTGAAAGTCACGCCAATTTAATTTTTTCAGCGACCGCAGCATGATGTCACCGTCGCCTCGCTGTCACTATAAGCGCAGCTTTAGAAAGGTCTGCAACCCTGCCTTTCACCATTATCACCTAACACACAGGGCTTCCACTGCCGCAAGGGATTCTGGGAAATGACATGCAAATGAGCACACCGTGTCACCTTTTGCACACACACACACACGCTCCTCGCTATCCGTCATTTCGTTTTACGATGGATTATCCAAGTGATCACAATGCATTCTGCGGAACGCATTATCCGACGTCGGAACGCACTATCCAACAGATCACAATGGATTTCGCGAAACGCATTATCCGATGCTTGTGCTGCTCACTAACATAGAATACGCAAGCCAACATTTTCACTATCCACCTGCAGTTTGCGGAACACATTCCTTCGGATAAGCAAGGACCATACACACATATATATATATATATATATATATATACACACATATACACACACACACACATATACAAGAATACTCAATACATCACGCAGATCTGTACTGGGGACCGCAGGCATTGAGATGATAAATGAAGGAATAACACAGGTAAATATCTCAAATCAGTGTATTGGTGAATCCATAAAGGGAGCCAAAGTTTTGCTCCTCAGAGGAACCTTCTTGGGGCTCGTCTCATACAGTGTGTGTGTGTGTGTGTGTGTGTGTATATATATATATACACACACACACACACACACACACACACACACACACACACACAACATCTAGTCTGATCACGTATGTATTATCTGTGTGTGTGTGTCAGTGTATACATACACCTGATATATATATATCACACACACCTGTAATAATATATATACGCACCTGTAACACACACACACACACAATATATATATATATATATATATATGCACCTGTTATAATATATAAACATACACATCTGCCAAATACCTACTGCATAAAAACTCATATACTGTATATATCACATATGTGTGTGTGTGTGTGTGTGTGTGTATGTGTGTGTATGTGTGTGTATGTCTGTACATACACACTGTGTCACTCACCGTGTGTTCCTCCTCGGTTTAGCAGCACAAGAGTGACCCACATGAGTCCACATAGCCCCGGCCGCCCCATGCTCTCCTCCCCGGGGGCCCCACGTCTCCTGATCCGCCCAACACTTCTCACTGCCCGGCTGCCTGAGCCACACTAAGCCGGGGGGAGAGCACCGGGAGCAGAGCGAAGGCTGAGACACGCCCACTATTACCAGCTCGGCCAATCACACCGCGGAATGGCGGGGAGAGGGTGGAACACACACCAATCAGGGCCGGGCAATCGAGCACCTGGCCACGCCTACTTAACAGCAAAACACACCCATACTCTCAACTCGAGCGCCTACACTGCAGCAAAGAGAGAGCAGGGGGCAGCAGAACGGGGTTCCAAGCCACGCCCAATCCCATGAGAGACAGCCAATCAGAGGCGTTACATAGCTAAGAAAACTCCGCCCACCCCAAGCCTTGCGGCAATTGTTATATAGAGTCCGAAGACAAGGCTGCGAGAGCAGGAGTGGCACGCCCACCGCTCACTCAGCCAATGAAAGCGGAGGCGAGTTAGGAATGTGGCAACATATGGGCGGGCAAAGCGGGACCTTAGAAATGAGGGCGTGGCCTGGAGAAGATTCCTGCACATGCACCACGTGGGCCGTGAGCACTATTGGCAGATACATAAATCTGTATATATATTGCAACACCTTCACATATATGGGTATACTCAATTATTTTCATGCATCCTCTGTCACTGTTCCTGCTTGCCTTATTAGCCATATAGCATCTTCTATGTGTACAACATAAATATATATATAAATATATATATACATAAGATGTATAATATATAGATATATAATCAAAAATGAAATGACAATACCGTTGTCTGTGTGTGTGTGTGTGTGTGTGTATATATCAACTGTAAATATTCCTGTATATTCATTTGCATGTCTTAGACAGGTCTGCAACCCTGTCTTTCACCATTATCACCCAGCACACAGCACTTCCACTGCAGCAAGGGATTCTGGGAAATGACATGCAAATGAGCACACAGTGCCACCTTTTATCTCAAGCTCACATTACATGAGCAACCCTTAATCCAATGCATGATGCTTTAGACACAGCTTTTAAGCAAGGGCTTGGGAGATGCAAAGCCAGTAAACCCACTCACAGACATGTTTCAACCTTGATGGGTATCATCAGTGTGAGGTTGGTTGCTGACATTTGCTCAAATGAGATAAGAGTCGGTAATCACCATACTTATTAAGGTTATGGTGGCTATATATAATATATATATATATATATATATAGCAAATAAAAAGATCACTTGTGAGCACATTCACATGCCTGTTGTACGCGGGGGAGGGGGAGGGGCATTGCGGGGAGTTGAGCGCGCGGGTAATCATAGATTTTTTGTTTACCTTAGTGCCAATCGCAGCTGAGCGTGTGCACGCGCACGAGCGAGCAGGGACTTACATATATCTATATATGTAAGTCTCCTCCGCAAGCGCCGCCCGCTCAGCGCAAGCGGGAACTTAGCCTTAGGCCTGGGACATAGCAGGTTCAGCTGCGCTGAGCCGCGTTCCTGCTCTGCCTCGCCTGCTCAAAATGGTGCCTTTTCCTGTCCTGGCAGTTGAGGCAGTGTGCGCGCTCTTGGGGCGGGGTGGAGGCGGAGCGGAGGCGTGTCAGGAGGCAGAGCGGGTGGCGAGGCTAGTCCCTCGCTCCCATTGGATGTGAGCGGTCACGTGACCGCTCCTCCGCTTCCCCGAGCAGCAAATTTTAAACTTGCCTGTCTCGGCAAAGTTTCTGAGCCTCCGCACGCATCCGCACGCATGCGGAAGGGGATACTATAGCCGCACTGATGACAGATGCAGGGGGTTAGTGCATCTGCTCAGCGCGGCTCAGCGAGGCTGAACCTACTATGTCCCAGGCCTTAGGCAGGTCTGCAACCCGGCCTTTCACCATTATCCCCAGCATACAGTGCTTCCACTGCAGCAAGGGATTCTGGGAAATGACATGCAAATGAGCACACAATGTGTCACCTTTTGTCTGAAAAACCATTGTTACATGGAGCCCATATAAGCTAATGCTTGCTGTTAACACAGCTTTAAAAGCACCGCATGGGAATCAGATGCAAAGCCAGGGAAACCATTCACAGACATGTTTCAACCATAATGGGTATCATCAGTGTGAAGTTGGTTGTACTGCTGGCCTTGCATTTTCAAGACTGCAGGTTTACCATCACATTTTAAGTTATAGTGGATGAAAAAGGCAACAAGAAACCTCCACCATATTGCATAGAGCAAATAAAAAGATCACTTGTGAGCACATTTCAGGCTAAAGGTGACTCGTGTGCTCATTTGCATGTCATTTCCCAGAATCCCTTGCTGCAGTGGAAGCACTGTATGCTGGGGATAATGGTGAAAGATATGGTTGCAGACCTGACTAAGACATGAATGTGCTCACAAGTGATATTTTTATTTGCTCTATGCAATACGATGGTGGTTTCTTGTTGCCTTTTTCACCCACCATAACTTAAAACGTACACACACACACGCTGCATCCATAGACATTTCTCCCGCGCGGAGGCTGAGGGAAAGCGGGTGCTTTCCCTCGCCATGGTTCGCCCGCCATCCGTGGGCGTGTCTGGGCGTGCCAATGACATCACAGAGCTGGTTGAGCGAACCGCTCACGTGATCGCCCTATCGCGTGAGAAATCAGTTTTAATTGATTTCTCGCGCATCGCGCGCCCCCTCCCGCCTCTGCGCGCCCGCACACTGCATGTACGCGAACACTGCCTTAAGGCAGTCTGTTTGCTCAGCGTGCGGACACGTCCATGCTGTCTGCCACAGTATGGATGCAGCCGAAGACAGATACACCCTGCTCTGTGTATGACACCCAGCATACATCACTCGTTACTTCTTTGCGTAGTCTGAAGCTTCTTCATTGTCTTCGTATTTCAGGTCCATGTTTCACATCCATATGTGTGAGCACGGGCACAACACACTGGTAGAAAACTTTCTTATTCCGGTACAGTGGAAGGTTGTCTTGTTTCTTCCAAATGCTCCATCTAATCTTCATTCTCCTCATAATTTCATTTTAAATGTTCCCATCTATTGATATTTGATGGCCAAGGTAGACATAAGTTTCCATTTCTTATTCTCTTCCATGTATTTCCATCTGTGCAGACTTGACACTTTTATTGAACATCACTTTGGACCTGCTGAGATGCATACGGAGACCCACATTCTTACTTGCTTTGTCGAGCTCTCTGTTTTTCCTCCTGGAGGTCTCCTGGTCAAAAATAATAATGTCACCTGCAAATCGTAGGTAACTCAAGTATTCACCATTTTATTTTGAGTCCTCCCACGCAACCCCCCCCCCCCCCCCAATTCAATGTTGTGGACAATTGTTCCAAGTGTTATTGTGAAAATCTTCGGTGACCTGATGTCTCCTTGTTGCAATCCCTTGCTAATCCCTACCTTGGTTGTATCTTTATGTAATCTAATGGTTGATGTTGCGTTCTCGTAAATGTTCCTTATCTCAATGTAATCTTCTTCAACATTTTGGTGTCAACATGGATGAGGTGTAGACGGAATAAAATCTTTTTTCGGAATCTATGCATCCTAAACTGAGTGGTAGATCGTATTCATTACTTCAGAAATAAACACTTGGATGTGGTCCACTGTGTTGTATCCACTCTGAAATCCCACCTGTTCTCTAGGATGGATAAAGTCCAGGGTCTTTTGCACCCAATTATTGAGTATCTTTGTAAAAAATCTTGTAAGGGATTGGAAGTAGACAGATTGGTCTGTAGTTCTTTAGTTCTTCCATGTCTCCTTTCTTATGGATGAGAATAACTATGGCATTTCTCCATTGTAGTAGTAGTAGTATGTCTTTATTTATATAGCGCCATAAATATACATAGCGCTTCACAGTACTAATACATGTTGTAATCATATAAATAACAAATAATATAAATAACAGGTCATGGGAATAAGTGCTTCAGACATAAGAGTAACATTAAGGAAGAGGAGTCCCTGCTCCGAGGAGCTTACAATCTAATTGGTAGGTAGGAGAACGTATAGAGACAGTAGAAGGGAATTCTAGTAAGTGCGTCTGCAGGGGGCCAAGCTTTATGTATCATGTGTCCAGGATTATCCATAGTGCTATTCATATGCTTCTTTAAGCAAATGTGTCTTAAAGTGGGTCTTAAAGGTGGATAGAGAGGGTGCTAGTCGGGTATTGAGGTGAAGGGCATTCCAGAGGTGCGGGGCAGTCAGTGAGAAAGGTTTAAGGCGGAAGAGGGCTTTAGATACAAAGGGGGTAGAAAGAAGACATCCTTGAGAAGACCGCAAGAGTCGGGATGGTGCATAGCGAGAAATTAGGGCTGAGATGTAAGGAGGGGCAGAGGAGTGTAAAGCTTTAAAAGTGAGGAGGAGAATTGAGTGTGAGATGCGGGATTTGATCGGAAGCCAGGAGAGGGATTTCAGGAGGGGAGACGCGGAGACAGATTTAGGAAAGAGTAGAGTGATTGTGTTGGAATGTTCCTGTAACATGTAAAGAGTTTTCTTTACTTCTTCTCCAGTTTCTTTCAAGCTTTCAGTTGTAATGCCATCTTTCCCGGGCCTTCCCATTCTTCATGAATTGTATTGCCTTTGCTACTTATTCTGGATGGACTAGGGTTGCCACGTGGATTCTCCAAAAATACTGGACATAATGGTGAAAGGTGCGATGTGCTTGGGACCACACACACACACGCACGCTTGAGAGACACACACACCTCTCCGCTCAATGCTGTTTCCTCCTCTACTTGTCCCCACCCTCAGGCTCCTGCCACCTTCTCTTGATTGGCTGCATTACCCTGCAGCCGCCAATCGGGATGGAGGAAGCTGCTCAGCCCCCTAGCAACAGCCATGCTCAGGGAAATCCCACGGCCCCCCAAGCCGATCAGGTCACTATGTCCTGAGAGGTAATACCGGACACATACGTGTCCAGTATTACCTCTAAGGCCGCGGGCATGGTGCCTCGGGCCGCGCTGAGCCGTGCTCCTGCTCTGCCTCGCCTGCTCAATCTGGTGCTTTTTTGGCGTCCTGGCATGCGAGGCAGTGAGCGCGCTTTGGGGGCGGGGTTTGAGGCAGGGCGAAGGCATGGCGGAGGCGGAACGGAAGCGTGGTGGGAGGCGGGGCTAGTCCCTCGCTCCCATTGGATGTTTGCGGTCACTTATCCGCTCCTCCGCTCCCCTGAGCGCCGAAATTTAAACTTGCCCGTCTGCTGAAATTTTCTGACCCTCCGCACGCATGCGGAAGCGTGCGGAAGCGGCTGCTAAAGCCACGCTGATCACAGATGAAGGGGGTAAGTTCATCTGCTCAGCGCGGCTCAGCACGGCTCGGCGGGGTCTGTTGGACTATGTCCCAGGCCTTATACAGGACAGTCTGTTCAATACTGCATACCTGGCAACCCTAGGAAGGACACATGGTACATCATTGATGGTTTCGTCTCGCTCTTCACCTGTTCAATTATGCCCAGTATTATCTGTGTTCTTGTACACTTTCCCGTAGAAGTACTTAACTCTCTTTATGATCAGTGCTCAGTGCACAGTCTTTCATTGTTGATCCTTTTGACTTGCTTGAGCCTGAGGATTTGCTTCTTCCCAATAATGTCACCACTTTGTGTCTTTAAAATGTTGTTATCTTTAATGGTCTTTTTCACCATACCTGGCTTCCTATCAAATCCCATATAACACACTCAATTCTCCGCCTCACTTTTAAGGCTTTACACTCTTCTGCCCCTCCTTACATCTCAGCCCTAATTTCTCGGTATATACCATCCCGACTCTTGTGTTCTCCTCAAAGATGTCTTCTCTCTACCCCTTTTGTCTCTAAAGCCCTCTCCGCCTTAAACCTTTCTCACTCACTACCCCACACGGTTGAAATGCCCTCCCCCTCAATATCCGACTAGCACCATCTCTATCCACCTTGAAGACCCATTTTAAAACCCACCTCGTTAACAAAACATTTGGGTAGCTCCGTGTCTGATACTATACATTTCATACATCGACCTTGACCCCATTCAGACGCACTTACCAGAACACCTTCCAACTGTCTCTGTACTTTCTTCCTACTTACCAATTGGATTATATACTCAGTTATATACTTGTGGATCATCTCGCACAGCTCTGTTTTGTTCTTCCGTCTTGGGATTGCTTCGTTTATTGTCATTTCCTAGTAACTGCTTTATCTCATCTGATATATTGTTATCTTGTTTTTTTAATATAGTGATTCTTCCATTTTTTTCTGAGCATTCTACTACAATATTCATAATTTGTCATAATTGTTAGTGTCCCCGTGTATCTTGAACATATTAAAGTTATTTTTTTGTAGCTCAAGTTGAAATTCTCTGCTGTTATTATTGAGGTTCTTGATGTTGATTGCTGATGAAACACAGGACAAAAACAATCTCCTTTCTATTAATATAGTGTTAAAAAATCACTTGTGAGCACATTCACATGCCACAAACAGGTCTGCAACCCTGCTTTTCACCATTATCTCTTAGCACACAATGGTTCCACTGCAGCCGGGGATTCTGGGTAATGACATGCAAATCAGCACACAGTGTCACCTTTTGCGTCATGTCCATTTTAACATGGACCCCTATAAGCTTATGCCTGCCGCATTACACAGCTTTTCATCACAGCCTGGGTTAAAGGAGTGCACAGCCAGTAAACCTACTCTTAGGCTAAGGCCCCGCTGCCTCAGACCACACGCCCGCACTGCAGACAGGTGGCACGTGGAGAGGCACTTGACCGCTATCTGCTGTCTGTAGGGATAAATGCAAAAATGCATAAATGGCCTTAGTTCAATGCAGCTTAGAGTCCTGGATGGTAGTCACCCCAGCCGGAGTGAATCACCAGAATATGAGAAGAGTCCCAAACAAAAGATAAGGTCCAAAAGAGGCCAGCAGTCAGGGGCCACCTTAGAAGAAGCCCGTGGGGGTGAAACGCGTTGTGGTATTCATTTGCTGCTGGCCCCTGACTGCTGGCCTCTTTTTGGACCTTATCTTTTGTTTGGGACTCTTCTCATATTCTGGTGATTCACTCCGGCTGGGGTGACTACCATAAAGGACTCTAAGCTGCATTGAACTCAGGCCATTTATACAATACAGGAGATGAGTATACTGTTTACTCTGGGTTCTTTTATATGCTATTGCTATTTACCAGCTACTGTATTGCACTGGTCTCAAGCATCTGACCAGTTTCCTGTTATATGTTCTTATTCTAGGGCTGTGTTTGGGTCACTGAATTATCTTTATGGTCTTTTGTATGAGCTATATTTATAGGTCTATGCATTTGGTGTTTTCATTCCAGTGCCCCACATATGAGTTTAGCATGTTTGGTGATATTTTCTATGCTATGTTTACATCTTTCCTGGTGGTTTTACACCACATACTTTTCTCTGGAGTTTAGGGCATTTGCCTATATTGTTTATTGATACCATCTCCTCACTATATGACCGACCGGTTGTAAATCACTATGGCTACTTGGTCCCCATAGTGGTTTAATTTATTGAGGTTTTGCCTTTATTCCCCTTTTTATTTTCCTATTTTGTGTGATATGAGTTAGTCCCATTCATTTATAATATTTTTTTGTCCAATCATATAACTCTTTTTTGAGTCCAGTAGTTAGGGTTTCAGTTAGCTATTTTTTGTTTTTCTTTATATTTTGATTCAATAAATGTATTATTATTAATTTGCTCAATTAGTCTGAGTGCTTTTTGTGAGGTTTCTTTTTCTTTTTCTGTGTTTATATATATATATATATATATATATATATATATACTGAATATTAGGGATTGCAAGTTGATCAATATATAATTTTTAAAGGTGAATGCACTCACTACACTTCACATCAGGTAAAAGGCAGGGTTCTCGCAAAAAAACACAACCAAAGAAGTTGTGCATAAACAGGAACAATAACAGTGAGCACTTCCATTCAGTATAAAAAAAAAGAATATTCATTGATTAGATCAACGTTTCGGTCCCTTCTGAGACCTTTCTCAAGACTAATCAAACAACCCACATCAAGTCCCTAATATACCAATGTGTGAAATTCCATCAATCTCCACATTTCCTAAGGCACATCTGCTGACCTGATGAATAGTTCATATGGGACCTAAAACGCAGTCTTCCCACTGTTCTTGGCTGTCACATTAAATGGAGAATTGCATTGCGATCTTGTGAGTAGACCTCTGCTTTGTATCTCTGTCTTAGAGGAGACCTGTACTTTGAAGAAATTGTTTGACATCTGTTGCACCATCCATATTATTCCTTTAGACTTCAATCGGGCATCACAACTTAATAAAAAGTCAATGTCATCAATTTATGTAAGTCATGAAAAGTAACGGCAGAAACTATATAGAGTGGACTGTTGCCTAATTTGTTATTGAACATACCCGGATATTCCACAATATTATACTCATATGTAATGTGGCAACATATCCATAGTTACAATCCAGTCAACCAACAATTTTTTGGGAGGGTACAAAGCAGTTGCTCTCTAGCAAACACCTCCTCTGAACACCATAGGCGGGAAAAACTAAAGTCAGGTCCCAAATATATGCCATGACTTGTAATCACATGAAAAAAAATATAAGAGTCAAATAGTTTGTAATCTACAGTATAATGAAGAAGATGCCATTCATCTTACATATTCCAGAGTCGCAGTCTCTATAAACCAACGTGGACAAAGATCCTGGGTTCTAAAAAGCATGCATAAGAGAGATTTACATTGAGTCCACCGGGTATACCGTATCCAATGGGTATGTCCAGAAGCACTCCCTCTGCAATAGACATCTCTTCATATCTCCACCGCGTGGTTGTCTATTGATCTGTTCAATTGGCATGCATTTGAAACTGGTCACATTGTGTTTTGCTTGTAAAAAAAAAAAATGTTTCACTACCGGTAATTCCGAATTACCGTCTCTGGAGGCTACGCTGTTACTGGATTTATGTGCGGCCATCCGTTCCTTCAGCATTTTCTCCATCGTTCCCACATGCTACAACCCACAAGGTGGCATTTTCTTTTGTTGTTAGGTTGGATGATTTTATATATACAGTGGTGAGATAAAGTTTGTGAACCCCAATGATAATTACGGAAATTGCATAGTTTTTCCATGATAACCTTCTTGAATCAAAACCAGTCTTTTCTTAAATATCCCATAAGGAGTATATTAACCAATTCTATGTCTTTTGAAACAAAATGATGTAGGCATTTTACAGACAATGAGTTATTAAATGTCAGGTTATGTGCAGAAGTAAGTAAAACCCTGGTTTTATCAGCTAAATTACAAGGGATAATTAGAATCAGGTGTTTAAGTAATTAGGTAGATCTTCCAGGGTGAGTTTGGGAGGACCTATTATAATTAAAGGTTGGGTGACCATATTTGTCCCGGCAAAAACCGGGACAAATGTCACAAATGTGCAGTCGGCACTCGTCGACTGCACAAGCCCGAACGGCGAATGCCAACTGTGCATTCGCGAAGTGCTTGCCGACTGCGCATGCACAATCCACTATAAGCGCACAGATGGTCTGGAAACCATTTGCCACTCAAATGTGATGTCACAGGTCATATAAAAGCCTGTGCAGCCTCATTTGATGTCAAGAAGCTGGAGAATGAAGACCTCCACCCCAATAGGATTACAATGGCATTAGAGATGAAGATGGATGAAGATACAGAAGAAGAAGAAGATAGAAGACCCACAAATGGATTACAATTAACAGATGAAGACACAGTTAGGTCCGGAAATAATTGGACACTGATACAAGTTTTGTTATTTCAGCTGTGTACCAAAATAAATTCAAGTTACAGTTAAATAATGAATATGGGCTTAAAGTGCAGTCTATCAGCTTTAATTTGAGGGTATTCACATCCAAATTGGAGAAAGGGTTTAGGAATTACATCTCTTTAATATGTAGCCCCCTCTTTTTCAAGGGACCAAAAGTAATTGGACAATTGACTCAAAAGCAGTTTCATGGACAGGTGTGGGCTATTCCTTCATTATTTCATCATCAATTAAGCAGGTAAAAGGTTTGGACTTGATTCCAGGTGTGGCATTCGCATTTGGAAGCTGTTGCTGTGAACCCACAACATGCGGTCAAAGGAGCTCACAATGCAAGTGAAACAGGGCATACTTAGGCTGCAAAAAAAAAAAAGAAAATCCATCAGAGAGATAGCAGGAACATTAGGAGTGGCCAAATCAACAGTTTGGTACATTCTGAGAAAGAAAGAACGCACTGGTGAGCTCTGCAACACAAAAAGGCCTGGACGTCCACGGAAGACAACAGTGGTGGATGATCGTAGGATCCTTTCCATGGTAAAGAAAAACCCCTTCACAACATCCAGCCAAGTGAAGAACACTTTCCAGGAGGTAGGCATATCATTATCCAAGTCTACCATAAAGAGAAGACTTCACGAGAGCAAATACAGAGGGTTCACCACAAGGTGCAAACCATACAGAAGCCTCAAGAATAGAAAGACCAGATTAGATTTTGCCAAACAATATCTAAAAATACAGCCCAGTTCTGGAACTGCATTCTTTGGACAGAGGAAACTAAGATCAACCTGTACCAGAATGATGGGAAGAAAAAAGTATGGAGAAGGCTTGGAACGGCTCATGATCCAAAGCATACCACATCATCTGTAAAACACATAAGGGCAGTGTGATGGCATGGGCATGCATGGCTTACAATGGCCCTGGGTCACTAGTGTTTGTTGATGATGTGACAGAAGACAGAAGCAGCCGGATGAATTCTGAAGTGTATAGGGATATATTGTCTGCTCAGATTCAGCCAAATTCAGCAAAGTTGATTGGACAGCGCTTCACTTTACAGATGGACAATGACCCAAAACATACTGCGAAAGCAACTCAGGAGTTTTTTAAGGCAAAGAAGTGGAATATTCTGCAATGGCGGAGTCAATCACCTGATCTCAACCCGATCAAGCATGCATTTCACTTGCTGAAGACAAACTTAAGGCAGAAAGACCCACGAACAACCAACAACTGAAGACAGCTGCAGTAAAGGCCCGGCAAAGCATCACAAAGGAGGAAACTCAGCGTTTGGTGATGTCCATGCGTTCCAGACTTCAAGCAGTCATTGCCTGCAAAGGATTCTCGACAAAGTATTAAAAATTACCATTTTATTTATGATTGTGGTAAATTGTCCAATTACATTTGAGCCACTGAAATAAGGGGACTGTGAATGAAAATGGTTGCAATTCCTAAACGTTTCATACAATATTTTTGTTCAACCCCTTGAATTAAAGCTGAAAGTCTGCACCTCTATTGCATCTCGGTTGTTTCATTTCAAATCCATTGTGGTGTGTACAGAGCCAAAATTATGAAAATGGTGTCAGTGTCCAATTATTTCCGGACCTAACTGTAAATAAAGAACAAAAGGACTTTGGACTTTACCTGTGGTCGAGTAGCCGGGTCAGGGTAGGAGAGGTCTGGGTGGTAGTAATACTCGCCGTCGTCTAGGAATGGAGAAGGTAGAATTGTCGTAATCCATAGCCTTGGTCAAGGAGGAGAGAATGTAGAATCGTCGTATCCGTAGCCATGGTCAAGGGGTCAGAGAAGGCAGAGGTCCAGGTACAAGCTGTGGTAAAAAATAGGAAGCAAGGCAAGACTAGGCAGGGCAGCAGGAGCTTTGAGGTACGCACACGAAAACATAAACAGGGTTTATGCTCAGCCAGTTTGCCAGAGGGCTGGCTGAGCATATAACAGCAGCGGCAGCTCTTATTCGAGCAAAAGCCGCTGGCTGTATGTGGCTGGGAAGCGGGTAGCCGCGGCGCGTGGCGGCGCACTGTGACGTCACAGTCACAAGCGCGCCCGGCTTCCCCGTCTTCCCTGGCTTCCCCAGGCTTCCCCGACACCCCTGGAGATCAAATCAAGGTAAGCGGGGGTGCGGGGAAGCAGAGGGGCAGAGCAGAAGCCGGGCTCGGGGTCCGGAAGCATAGTAAATTGCGCGCGAGTTGGAGGGGGGGTGCGTGGGGGAAACGCGGCGGCGCGCGGTTATTACTGGCGGCAGCTGGGGTAGATCCCGGCATGCCGCCGGCATTTAGTGCGATAAAGTATGTCGCTACTGTAAAGCACAAGCAGCCAATGGTAAAGCAGCAGGACGCTGAGAGCAATAAGTCGTCAGACGTATGGTGTCCACTGATAGGCCGGAGGGGAATGCACTACAGGTGTGGAGAAGCTGATGAGAGTAGTTGCCGTTGTTTGCCTGTGGCCGCGCAGCGTCTGCACATTGGTGGCGTGTGACATGCGCTGTCCGTGTCTTCACGGGGGCAGAGCCTGGGACCAGTGCCCTGGTGTGTCTCCCTTCCAGGTGGTGCGGCACCTGCGCACTGGTTGTAGCTGACGCGCGTCACTCGTGACGTTGCGGGATGCATCATGGGGGCTCGGCCTAAGCGCGATCCTAACATTTATTGCCTTTGATTGCAAATATATTTATGTATGCCCCTTTAGGGCTATACATACATATAGTGACAAGCAATGCCTTTTTTGTTTAAAATGCCTTTTAAATGTTTTTTGGTTCTTTACTTCAAGATTTTTATGCTATTTATTTTGTGTTTTGATTTTGTATACTGGCATTTTTTGTGGTGTTTTCAATTGTTTATTTCTGCTTTTTTGATGGTGTTTGCTTTTTAATTGTGGTTTATTTTTGGTCTTTTGATTTTTAATAATGGTGTTTATTTGGAGTTTTCTTTTATTTATTGATGGCTTTTGTTTTGGTGGGTTTTTTGTGTACGTAAGTTTTATTAAGTCTTTCCAATAGTTGGGGGGGGGGGAGGGGGAAGGAAATCAACGAAAGGGGAGGAATGGTGCAACATTCCTAACGAGCACATTTCACATAGTAAGAATACACAACACATGACCACTGGCAAAAATGCTTAAATATACACATACTGTATATATACTTCAGCTTCTAATCAGATAAATTCTATTCATATCCCTCTGTGTCTTATATTTTTGTGTGACAGCCTTAGATTTGAAAGAACTTAAACTGGTGGTAGATGTAAGAGACTCTGGTAGTTTGTTCCAGTTTTGGGGTGCACGGTAAGAGAAGGAGGAGCGGCCGGATACTTTGTTGAGCCTTGGGACCATGAACAGTCTTTTGGAGTCTGATCTCAGGTGATAGGTGCTGCATGTGGTAGGGGTGTGGAGCTTGTTCAGATAGCTGGGTAGCTTGCCCATAAAGAATTTGAAGGCAAGACAGGAAAGGTGAACTTTGCGCCTAGACTCGAGTGATGACCAATCTAGTTCTTTGAGCATTTCGCAGTGATGTGTGTTATAGTTGCATTGGAGAACAAAACGACAAATTGAATTGTAGAGGGTGTCAAGTTTGCTAAGGTGGGATTGAGTTGCTGAGCCATATACTATGTCTCCATAGTCAATAATTGGCATTAGCATCTGCTGTGCGATACGTTTTCTGACCAGGAGACTTAGGAGACTATGGGTGGGTGACTTTGAGCAGGAGTCCCTCAGAATCCCTGTAAGTCTCTCCATTTTGAGAGAGTACCATATTCTTGTTCTTATCTGGTTGATAACCGGAATAGGAATTATTTTTCCAGAGAAGGAGAAAAATTGAGGAATAAATAGTCGATATCGACCCTCTTTGGGTTGGAGCCTTGCGGCACAGTGCCTTGAAGAATGTCAGGGGTGGGGGTAGGCTTCTTCCCTGAACATACCCCTGGATCTGTAGGTATCTGAAAATGTCACCATTTGGGAGATTGTACTGGTCCCTGAGGATTGCAAAGGAAAGGACCCGGGACTTGTCCATGTCCATAACATCCACTATTCTATGGATCCACCTTAATCTCCATGTTTCAAAAACTGACCCAATCATACCCGGGGAAAACTCTGGGTTAAAAAATAATGGTGTCATCTCTGATCTATCATGGTTTAGCTTAGAATTATTTTTATTTTTGTTACACAAACTCAAGTTGTGAGATATCGAGGGTAAACAACCACTTGCTTGTTTTTGGGAAGCCTTAGGGGACCACAGTATTGATCTTTATTCCAAGGGAGCCAACAGAGCCACATCAGGTCCCACCATCTCTTACCTCCTATATCTGAGTGCCATGTTAGTATCTGGCTAAATAGAGCTGCTTTATAGTATGAGATTAGGCATGGTAAAGCTAGACCTCCTTTCAGTCTAGGTTGGCTGAGGATGGTCCTAGCCACTCTAGGGCTCTTATTTTTCTAAATGAAGGATTTTACATGGGATTATAACTCTTGAAGTTCTCGTTGTTTTTGTGTTTTAATGGTTAATTCTGGTGTTTATTTGGTATTTGCTTAATTGATTGCTGGTAATTTTGTGGTATTTACTTGTTTATTGTTGATTATTTGGCAATTGTTTTGATTGCATTGGATATTGTTGGTGGTTGTTTATTTTTTAGGTTGACCATTGACTGCCATAGTGTTAAATCTTGCACATATTATATGGGCATGATGTACCCACTGTGCCAATCAATTGGTTTATTGGCATTTGTAATGTGTTGATTTTTCTATGTAATGTGTTTTATTTTGGGCCTGTTTTATTTATTTTTTGCGTCACCATTTATTGCTATAGTGGCAAATCATGTCCATATTATATGGGTGGAGGGTGGTGGTAGTTGCCTGGAGAGAGTGGTTAGGCCTCCTGGGTGGGTAGTGGTAGTGGAGTTGGGTGGGTTAACCCCTTAATTACTATAGCGGTTACTAACCGCTTACTTAATTACTATAGCGGTGATTAAGGGATTAGGGGCCATTGTATTTTTTTATTGTATTGTTGATGCCCACGGAGGACATGAACGGTGATGAGGATGAGGACAGCCTTCATCATGGCAGGCTGGCAGGGGTAAGTGCAAGTTGTATTTACTTTATTTCTGCTGGTTAATATTTTATTTTAAATGGGCAAATGCACTATTATCCATATCTGGATAATAGTAATTTTGCCCATTACTGTACTGTATGTGTTAGGGGGGAGGTGGGGTCAGGGGGTGTATTTATTTCAAAATATTGGGAAAAAATATTTTGGGCACAGGATTGGTACCGCAGGCCAGTGGGGACCCCCGGACAACCACAGGGACCACCTAGAGGCCCACAGAAACCCACAGAAACCCACAGAAACCCACAGGGACCACCCAAGGACCCCCAGACATCCGCAGGGACAACCCGGGGACCCCTGTGGGGCCCTCTGACACCCACGGGGACCACTAGGAGGCCCCCAGACACCCGTGGGGACCTCCCGAGGGCCACCAGAGACCAGTGGGGACCACCCGAAGCCCCCCACCAGCCTTGGGTATCATTCCTATGCATAAAAACAAAAAAATTGGTTTTATGTGTGTTAGGGGGGTATAGTGGTTGTTGGGGGCCCAGGGGGTAGGTGGGTTGTGTATTGGTGGGTAGTACATATTGCAATGTTTATTGGGGGCAAATGTCTGCAATAAACCTGCTATTGTGCCTAAATCTTTTAATTCCCTTAGCGGCTATCTGCGAGGTAATGAAGCTACTTTAATGTCAATTTTATTAATAGTGTGTGAGAGCAGGGGGTCTCCTGAGCTGAACCGCTTTGATTTCTGCTTCAGGGACCCCCTGCTTCCCGAGTTATAGGCCTTGGTATGGGGCATCGGGTCACCGCCATTTTTAAATCGTCCATGTCACGTAACCGTGGGATTTAAATACTGGAGGAGATACCGACACCCCATACTGTGCCTGTAACTCGGGAAGCAGGGTGTCCCCGAGGCTGAAACCAATGCGGTTCATCTCAGGAGACCCCCTGCTCCTGCACACTATTAATAACATTTTTATTAAAGCTGCTTAATTACCATAATGGATAGCCGCTACAGTAATTAATTTTTAAAAATTCTTATTGTGGTTTTGATACTAGTGTACATGAGCAGGGGGTCTCCTGAGCTGAACCGCATTGGTTTCAGCCTCGGGGACCCCCTACTTCCTGAGATACAGGCCCCATTATGCGGGAGATTTAAAAACACAGGGGATACCGGCACCCCATAACAGGGCCTGTATCTCAGGAAGTAGAAGGTCCCGAGGCTGAAAACAATGCGGTTGAGCTCAGGAGACCCCCTGCTCATGTACACTATTATCAAAATCAATATTTTTACTGCACGATCGTCTGTAAGAGCCGCGCATGGAGACGCAGCGTCTCCATGCAGCTCTTACAGGCGGCATTTTTTTCTATCAGCTATCGCGCTATAGAATTTATACTGATACAAAAAGCAGGTCGCACGATAGTGCATTTTTTTATCGGACTTAAAATACTGTATGGCCTTCACTTCTTAGTGAATACTGCTTTTCGCCTCATGTTTTTAAGTGTGATAAAAAAATTCATAGTATCACGCAACAGCACTCATTTTATCACTGCTTTGTGAATAGGCCCCTTAATCACTAGGTTCAAAGCCAGGGGCTATAAAAACAGAGCCCAAGAGGGTGAGATTGTTCTCAATGAAGCTCTTGAAGCAGTCAAATTAATAGATCGGGGAGAGCTTCTGTCAATGAATAGAGGCAAGTAAAAATCAAAACAAACAAATTTTTTGCTTCCCCTATTTGTTACACGACAAAGTAGACAGTCAGGCTCTATAAATACTCTATAAATAAAATAATTTCCAAACATTGGGATACTTTGAGGCTAGACAGTACACTTAGCCCAATTATTAAGGAAGGGCCAAAATGTGTCTTTAGGAGGGCCAAATCTTTAGCTCCTTATCTCCTCCTCCTTATCTCCAAGCCTCTTCAATTCTGATCCAAATAGGGATGGTATTAGGAATATTCCCAATGGATTTTTTTCCTTGTAGACACTGTATTATGTGCCAATATGCTGTCCCCATAAAGACGATTAATTGCCTAAAACCGAAAAAACGAAAAAAGATTGTAACATTCATAAATTGCAACACTAGCCATGTTGTTTGTATTTTACAATGTGGCTGTGGGAAATGTTATATCGGTCGCACAATTCGATCCTTAAAAATAAGGATCATGAACCCTACTTGAACAGGGTGGACCAGCTTTGGCATAATCCGATTGAGATGGTTAGCCAATAATTTGGAAAATATTTTAGTGTCCGAATTGATCAGAGAGATGGGTCTATAACTTTTGCAATCTGCTGGGTCCTTCCCGTGTTTATGTATCACTGAGATAGACGCTTGTAGCATTGGGCCAGGGATGGGGGCACTCTCCTGAAAGGAATTGAATAACTTTAATAGGTGCTGAGCCAAAAGATTCCGAAATTTTTTATAATAAAGGTTAGAGAAGCCATCCGGGCCAGGAGCTTTGGATGCCTTCAGTGACTTCATTACCTCTAAGAGCTCCTCTAGCGAGAAGTCCTCCTGTAGCGCATCCCTTTCCGCTCTGCTTAATCTAGGTAATCTAGCCCCCTCTAGGAATGTCTTCAGTTGTCTACTAGTGGTTTCACTCTGAGTGACCTTCGCCACGTCATATAGGGTCTCGTAATATGCTTTGAACTCCTCTACAATTAGTTTGGGGTCAGAAGTGAGGTCTCCCTTCTTATTCCGAATAGCCTGGATGTGGAAATTTTGGTCTCTGTTTTTAAGTTTTCTGGCAAGGAGGGTGTAACAGGGGACTTATCCCTGTTCAGTAAAGTTCCTTTAATCTAGCAGTGTGGTAGTTAATTATTAAACACCACCTGCCTGATTAGATTGTTACAAAAAGCCTGCCTTTGAGACAGGAAGTGACTCTCTTTAGCTCTGACTGAGAGCTGACCTTTGGAGACACCACAATGTCTTGAGTTCTGCCAGCCACACAGCAGAGCTGATTGCAAGACACCCAATAAGACTTCTAAACCTGGATGCTGATATTTTTCTGTGCACGCATGGGTGCGGTTCCAGGAGAGCAGAGAAGCTTACTCTACAGCTGATAAACTGATAAGACTTTCATTATTAAGAGACTGCTTATATCTGCTTATTTTCATGCTATGTGTTTGGGATGGGAGAAATGCTTAACTAATGGAGATGTGAACTAATTGCAAGGATTTCACTAGAAATACTCCCAAGTGAATGGAAGCTTTGTTCCCCCCTGTGTTTGGATAATTTCCTGATAAAAAGGAAAAGGCACAATAAAGCCTATTATAATTTCACATTATAACGACTCCAATTGTGTACCTCTGTGAACGTCCGTCTACATTTGGTGTCAAAAGTGGGATAAGAGGTGTCTTTGTAGTTAAAAAGGACCGGAGATTTTTATGTGAAATTTTTTTTTATGCTTTTTGCCTACAAACAGTCTGAGAAAAAAAAAAAAAAAAAACCTCTCATGCAGCAGAGGCAGAGTTAAAGGGAAACTTACAAAAACCCAGAAGAGACTGCTGAAGTAGCTAAACCTTATTTTGCCTATCACAAAGTGTAATATGGTCATTGAAATAGGGGTCTTTGCCTTTTAGCCATAGTCAGGGTTCAAGAAGTGAGTCAGCCCTTGGAAAGGGATAGGTGTTTGTTGTTTTCAAAAGTTTCGCTGAAGCAGTGAATACAGATGGTGACCCACGAGTGGTACTGATTTTGCAGATAAAGGTTGCCACACCGCATAGGACTACCAGCTGTGAATGGAGTATATGCAGAAAAGTGTGAAAATTGATACAAGACTGTGCTGAAGAAGGGGAATTTTTAGCAAACAAATGCTGAGTGTAAAATTGCCCTATAAAGGAAAAAGGTTTTTCAAAGCCAATTGCTGAGTGTTGAGTCACCCTGCCGGGAATGAAAGATATAGTCCACTGCAAAGAATGGTTTTTTTTCTGCAAGTAAAAAAGTATGCCTATTATCTTGGGAGCAAAACAGACACCCAAAGAGTGAAGTGTGAATGCCATAATACCCAAAGATGAGACTGAAAATTACTGAACTCAAGCAGAAAACCAAATTCTGTTGCTGAAGCGGAGGGATTGCACCCAGCAAGTAAATGGTGTATAGCAAATAGACTTTTTTTTTTACCTAGCCGCTGCACAACTTTTATACCTGATATAAGAAAATGCATGCACAGAACTGCTGATATTGAAAAAAAAAAAAAAAATTATCCAAGAAAGAAAAGTCTACAGAGATGCCTGTGAGAGCTACGACCTCTACAAGCAAAATATGCCCATCTGTAGGACTACCACAATTGGGGGTTCTAGCAAATTCAGTGGCAACAGCTGCAATAGCGCCTCCTGAGGTCAGGAAGAAAATTACACCTGATAGCCTAAAAATGGAGGACAAGATGCAGCGTTCCTGTAATGAACCCTACCCCACGGAAGAGTGGCCCTTCCAGTCCAATAAAGAGGAAGACATCTCGTACGGGGAACCCGAACCGAGTCACACCCACAAAACACCCCAAGAATGGTGGGGGTGCCTGAACTCGGCATGAACAGAAAAGACCGCTCCCGTTGATGACGAATATGATCAGCAGGAGACAGAGCGGGAGAAGTGGATCACCAAATATTTCCGTCAGCTATTACAGTTGCAAGAAAAGCCGGGTGGATCCAGTGACGCTGCTAAAACTTCAAAAGAAGATGGAGACCCCAGTATCCCTGAAGGGACGGTGTCATCCAAATCAAAAAGGAAGAAAAAGAAAAGCGGTTCTTCACTTACCGTGGAAGTAACAGACACGTCTGCAGATCCTGTGGAGAAAAAGGGGGGCCGAGTTGCCCTGCAGCCTAGAGAAAATGGAGAATTCGTCCCACGGTTAACCGAATATCCAGAGGGCCCAAGGCAGAAGTCGTGTACCCCAAAGGACTGTCTGTCCGGTGCCAACAGTGAGGAACCCTCAACCAGTCATCCCAGGGAAGCGGAGCCGGAACCAGTGAGTGACGATCCCTTGACCAGCCCTGAAGACGCCCTGAAAATTGCCAGGCGTGACTGTGATCTACTTCGAGAACAATTGAAACTTGAGAGAGCAGATAATGCTGAGTTACAGATGGCGGTGCTCACAATGTACTCTGAATCTTGAACAGAATTGGACGATCTCAAGACTGAGCTAGATACCGCAAATGCTACTATTTCTGCCATGGATGAAAAGCAGAGCTAATCTGATAAAATGGTGGCTACGCTAAAGCGGAAGTATGAGGAGGCACTGAAGCAGATGACAGTCTTCCAGCAAGTGGTTCACACTCTTCGTATAGAGCTGAATGCCTCACAACAGGAGGTCAACAGTGTCTGGATAGAAGTGGACGTATCTCAGAAAGAGGTTCAGACACTCCGCAGAGCACTGGATGCCTCCCATCATGAGACCAACAGCTGCCGCACAGACCTGGAAGTTTCCAGAAAGGAACTACACAGTCTCACTGAGGAGCTGGACATTGCTAAAGAAACTGTTGGTAATCTTGATACAGATCTCAAAGTGTCTCAGAAGGAGCTTCAGACCCCCAACCTAGAGAAGGAAGTCTCACACCAGGAGACTGTCATTCTCAAAGCAGATCTGCGTAAATGGAAGGAGGACTGCAAAGAAGCCCTGAAGAATACAGAGACTGAAAGAGGAGAAAATTCAAGATTAAAAAGAGAAAACGTAAAACTGAAAGAAGAAAATTTTCAGTTGACAGAAGAAGTCAAGGAAAAGTTTGACGCAGAGCACCAACTGCAGAACCAACTGCAAGGTCTGCGTACGCACCTCGAGAGGGCAAGGAGAAGCAGCGAACTCTGCAGGATGACAATCTGCAGGCTGTTAAAGAAATTCAAGTGCTGCAGGAATGTCTGATGGCCCAGTATGTCCCTGCAAAGCAGCATTAGAAACTGAAGGCTACCCTGAGCATCACCAAAGCAACGCTAAAAGCCAAGCTTAGAACCCAGGTGACGCGGCACAAAAGGGAGCACAAGAAGGTCCAGAAACTGAAACAAGTAACTGTGGCCCAAGCAAAGAAGTTCATAGTGCTTCACAGTGCAATAAAAATGTGGAAGCAAGCTCAGAGAAAGCAAAGCATGCAGACAAATTCCCTGAGAAGAGACTTGCAAGACGCACTCAAAAAACAGGGATCTCTCGCGGATGAGATTACAGTCCTACAAGGACAAGTAGTGACCCTGACTAAGCGTCAGTATCCCACAGCCTCAAAAACCCATGAAGACATAGGTACAGTGAGAGCTGGGAATACCGCTCATCTAAAAGACAAGGTTGCAAAATTTGAACCCCCTAAACAAGCACTAGCAAAACCTTCAGCCACCCAACAGGCAACAAAAGAAGGTACACGTGCTGAATTAAAACCAGAAGAATCCTTAGCTGATGAAGCTGAAAAGATGGGACATTCTCTGGAAGTGGGTGTGAAATTGCAACTTAATCTACAGTAAAAGGGGCTGTTTTTAAACACTCTGCAACTGCTGCCATACAGTATGCCTACAATAAGACGAGCACCCGACGCGAGGGAAATCTCATGACTGCGCACGCAGAAAAAAGACTATACTTGGAGAAAGTTCTCCTTGAGCGACTGAGGGGTGCTGATCTCAAACACCTTCAGGAGGAGACACGAATAAACTGGAGAAAGGGCTCCAATCCCAACAGGACTGAGGGGTCTCTTCCTCCATCCACTCTCATTCAAGTCACAGAGATATCTAGAATGAGAGTGGAAGGATGGGCTTTGCCTGTGGTAAGCCCGAGCTTCCCACAAACAGGGGAGGTATGTAACAGGGGACTTATCCCTGTTCAGTAATGTGCCTTTAATCTAGCAGTGTGGTGTTTAACTTCTGGTAGTTAATTACTAAACACCACCTGCCTGATTTAGATTGCTTATAAAAACCTGTCTGTTCAGACAGGAAGGGACTCCTTAGCTCTGACTGAGAGCTGACCTTTGGAGACAGCACATGTCTTGAGCTCTGCCCAGCATAGCTGATTGCAAGACACCAAACAAGACTTCTAAACCTGGATGCTGATATTTTCTGTGCACGCACGGGTGCGGTTCCAGGAGAGCAGAGAAGCTTACTCTACAGCAAGAAACAGATAAGACTTTCATTATTAAGAGACTGCATATATCTGCTTCTTTCATGCTATATGTTTTGGGGCTGCGAGACATGCTTGACTTAGGGAGTTGTGAATTAATTGCATGGTATTTTCACTAGAGATACTCCCAAGTGAATAGAAGCTTTGTTCCCCCCCTGTGTTTGGATGATTTCCTGATGAAAAGTAAAAGGCACAATAAAACCTATTATAATTTCACCTTATAAAAGCCTCCAATTGTGTACCTCTGTGAACGTCCGTCTACACTCAGCAAAGATAGAGAGGTCAGCCAGGTCGGAAACAGGAAGTAAGTGCCGATAGGCTGCTGGTGCACACAGGTGTATAATGCAGCCTAATCGGGGATGAGGGTGGAATTGCTCGCGTGCCGTCCTGCGCGCATCACTGAGGCCAGGGGGCGGGACTTGGAGCGCGCGTCAGCAGGGAGGCTGGCCGTACGCACCCGTCATGCGACAGAGATGGGGGCGGGATCCGAATCCGCGGACAGGGGATCAGAACGCGCAAGGTCCGTGCGCCCGTACTGGGACCACGAAACCGCGCATCCTGGGTGTCCGTCACGGAAGGCTAGTTGAGGTGAGAAGACGGTCTGCGACCACCAGGATGGCGAATCCTCACACTTCTCTAGGGGAAATTAACTCCCTGTAGGCTGGAAAGCATACTATCTGCAACTATCCAGCCTATACAGGGACAGTGATTGTATCACTGTAAGGACCCGCTCTGTGGGGACTCCCGCTACCAGCGCCTCCTTACCTTTTCTTCCCGCTGCCTCTGGTCCCCGGCGGCGTGCCCCGGTCCTCGGCGTCTCCCCCGCGGCTGCTCCTGCACTTCCGGGTCGCACGCGTCACCCTTATGGGTGCGTGAGGATCCAGGCTTCCCTATCTTGGCGCCGGGAACCTGACCCCGCCTCCTCAGGTGCGGCACGCGCGCATCGGCATGTTTTCCTGCCCCTGCTCCACCAGGTCCGGCCTCCAGACTATTCTCCCCTATCGGGGCTTCCCTGGGGCCGCACCTCCGCTCCTCCCTTTCCTCCGATAGGCCCCAGCCCACTATTTAGTCTCCCCTCGCCTTTACCACATTGCTCTGCATAGCTACTGTACCTTGGTGCTGTCTGCTTCTGCCTGGCTTTCTTGTGTTTCAGTCCCTATTCCTGTCTCTGGATTATCTGCTGACCTCCCTGGATTTTGACCCTTGGCTTTGGACTTTGACTACGCTGCTCTCTGGAACCCTTTGGATTTGGCTTTGGACTCTCTACATTGCAGTCTTCTACATCCCTTGGACATGGCTTACGGACCTCTACTACGCTGCTCTCTACGCTCCATGACCCAGGCTTACGGACACTCTACCACGCTGCTCTCCATTCACCTTGGTCATTGGCTTACGGACTTTACCATTCTACGCTGGAGTTGGCAAGTACGGTACTCTTTCTATTTTTGTTCCCTGGACCAACTACGCTACTTCCACACTCCGGCCGTGCCCCTATTTACTGTTAGGTGTGTGGTATTTCTCCTTTCCACCTCAGTCCCGGGGTCTCGTCTGGCTTGTGGGCAGGCCGAGCGTTACAATCACACCCCATATATATATTGCGTTTCTACAAAGATCTACAAACAGGGATCAGGGAACACAATACCTTTTTTTCTTAATTATCTGATTGTTCTCAGATGTTTCTGATAGTGTGGGAGAGGTTTAAATAGCATCTTACTCTCTCACCATTGTACTCCTTGAGAAAGTGCCATACTGTAAGCGTTTCGTGCGAAACGTGTGGGATCAGATTTTTGTCCATCTGTGTATTTTTTTTTTGTATATTTTTTGGTATGTAATTAATAAAAAAATTTATTTTTTCACATCTGCTGAGTTCTGATTTTTTATGTGGTAACAGTCCCACCGATCCAAAAAAAAAAAATCTCCTGTAATGGGAAGTGCGTGCGGAAGAGGACAAGAAAGAGACCCGAGCGGCACTTAGAACTACAACTACCCAAGCCAGGGTAGTTGTCGCCAGTGCAGGAAGCTGTGAGGAGAACGGTGCTAGCAACGCAGAGCTTAGAAAACAAGTTCAGGAGCTAACGGCACAAATGAACACATTGATGATGGTTGCGACACCCAAAAAGAAGGCCTCAGCGGGTACTCTTCCGGATACGCCCCAGACGTATGACCGGGACCGGATCCCTAGAAATCAAGGTTTGGGTTGTTTCCATTGTGGGGAACATGGACATCAGGCTGCGTACTGCAAGGCACCAAAGGCAAAAGAAGCCTTCAAGAAGCAGGGAAACGACAGAGGGACCTGGTAAGGGAGCATACCAGGCCCCACGCGAAGAGAAGCTCCATGACTAACATACCGACGAGCATCTGCGGGTACCCCAATCTGGCAGTTGGGATTCTTGGCCCGTCTGCCCAAGTGATTGCGTCTATTGAAGGTTCTTCTGGATTGTGGATCCAAGTGTCTATAATCTTCCAATCATGGTACAACCGATATCTGTGACACCTGCCATTGCAGACGCTGAAAGGACTTGTTGTGTGGGGCCTCAGTGAAACTAGCTATCCGTACTTTGGCTACGTGGTCGAGAAGTTGGAATTTCCTAAGGAAATTGCTGGGGTAGCCAGACCCTTTGAAGTAGTGGCACTAATATGTCCTGAAGCACGTGAAGGAGGAGAAGCCGGAGCTATAATAGGAACAAATGCGAACATCTTCAGCAGACTAGCGAAGTGGTGCCAGACTATTGGAGGAGATGACTACAATCGGACATTGACCATTAAACCTATGTGTTTGAAGGCCTACCGACGAGCCGAGAATGGAGCCACTAACAGGTCTTATGACCCCATAGGAGAAGTCCGTTGGGCTGGTCTTCAGTCGAAATAAGTGCCTTCGCACCATGTATGTTGAATTGAAGGGAAGGTGACCCTCCATCAAGAAGTAAAAGGTTCCACCGTAATTATAGAAGACCCTGCCCCCAGACAATTTTCTGGGGGACTATTAGTAAAGGCTGGAGTGTTGTCCATACAGAAAGGAAAAACAGATACTATAGGAGTGGAAGTGAGAAATGAGACTCCCCATTACGTGTGGATACAAAGAGGCACTGTGATAACTCACCTGCACAGTGCTGAAGTGATGGGCCCAGCCGGGACGAAGAAGACTCATAACAGAAGACTGACGCCAGACATGTTCAATTTTGGAGACAATCTTATTCCAGAACACTGGAAAAAACGGCTACAAGTAAAAATGGTTCGTAAGCCAGAAGTTTTCTCCACTCAATGAATGGGATGTAGAAAAAGCCCTAGGAGTAGAACACCAGATTTGTCTTCATGATGCTCGCCCTTTTAGAGAAAGGTCATGGAGATTGGCCCGGCTGATGTGGAGGATGTGATGAGACAACTATAGGAACTAATGAGAGCTGGCATAATTTCTGAATCCAGAAGTCCGTATGCACATAGTGGTAGCCCAGAAAAAAAAGGAGCCATGAGGATGTGTATTGACTATCGCAAATTTAACAAAAGGACCACCCCAGATCAGTACATGATGCCACGTATAGAAGACACATTGGATTGCCTCACTGGGAGCAAGTGGTTTTCAGTTTTTATATCTTCGCAGTGCATATTATCAGATTCCAATCAGCCAACACGACAAAGAGAAGACTGCCTTTATATGCCATTGGGGTTCTACCAGTTTGAGCCGAAGCCTCAGGGAGTGTCAGGGGCCCCAGCTACGTTCCAAAGGCTAATGGAATGAGTAGTGGGAGATATGAACCTACTTGAAGTGCTGGTATACCTGGATGATATAATAGTATTTGAGAAAACCCTGGAAGAACACGAAGCTCAGTTGATGAAGGTGTTAGATCGATTAAGTGACAGTGGACTAAAATTATCAGTGGACAAGTGTCAATTCTGTCGGATGTCTGTTACATACGTAGGGCACATCATATCTGAGACAGGAGTGGCCAGCGATCCTTCTAAATTAGAGGCTATTGCATCATGGCCAAAGCCTACGCAGCTAACAGAACTGTGTTCTTTCTTGGGATTCTGCGGGTATTACAGATGGTTTGTGAACAACTGTAGTCCAACCCTTGACACAGGTGACAAAGGGTTACCTGCCAACAAAAGGGTGTAGCTTGGCCACGGGGGCCATCAGTCAAGATTATTTCAAACTGAATGAAGCATTTGGGAATAGATGGACTCCTACGTGCGAGGACGTTTGGATGGACTGGGGGCAGTGCTGTACCAAGAGCACCAAGAGGGAATGAGACCAGTAGCGTTTGTGAGTCGGGTGTTGATGCTGTCCGAGAAAAACTACCCAGTACACAAACTGGAGATTTTGGCTTTGAAATGGGCGGTAGTGGACAAATTACATGACTATCTTTCTGGAAAAACGTTCATAGTACACACAGACATCAATCCCCTTACGCATATTCTAACATCAGCAAAACTGGATGCCACTGGACACAGGTGGTTGTCAGCATTGGTCACTTACAATTTCAGTCTTAAATACAGACCTGGGAAACAAAATATTGATGCGGACACATTGTCACGAATTCACTGGGACGCTCAAGCCCAGGATGGACTTTAGAAAAACTTTACAGCCGCAGGAGTGCACGCAATGTGCAAGCAAGTAGAAATGCCACGACAAATGACCACATAGAATACAAATAGAGTGCCTGATCTAGGGATCTCTCCCACTGGAGTTCCTTTAGTGTACTCTCACCCCGCAGAGTTGACCATGGAGGGATTACCCCACCTAAACCGACAATATCTATCCCGATCGCAGCAGACAGACCCAGGACTGAGAGAAGTGTGGTCAGTTCTGAGGGACCGGAAGTCTCCTCAAGTAGTCATTGGGGAGCACCATGAGAGTCGACTCCTTGTGAGGCAATGGGATAACATGGTGCTTAAGAATGGAGTAATGTTCAGAGTTGCTAAGAAAACGCAGAACCTGGTGACTTCCGTACCGGTATAGGCAAGTGGTTCTACGTTCACTACATGATCATGGCCATTTGGGTACAGACAAAACAATGGGATTAGTGAAAGATCGATTCAATTGGCCTAGAATGGCACAGGATGTCGAGGAATATTGTTCAAGAGGCAAGAGGTGAAGTTGTAGCTCCCCATCCGGACGCGGAGAGAGAGACCCCCTACCACCTACCACCGAGCTTCTCCCTGTGTTTTATCATTCCCCTAAAAGCTAGCAATTGCTTTTGTTTTATCCCAATTCCATAATTTTTATCTGTGCCACCACATTTAGTTTGTTTATTGCAGTTCGTTTTAATAAAGTTTTTACCCTCCATAGACCTTAGTGTCCCATAGTTTCATTTTATCAGCAGCAAAGAGGATCAAGAAACAGAAAATAGAAGCAGAAAGAAAACTTCTACCAGTGTGTACTCACACTGGCCCGTGTGAGTATTTTGTTATATTTACATTATTCCATATTCCCTCTCACCTCAACCATCAGGTGACCCTAAGGTCAAACCTTTCTATTTATCTGCAATCATATTGCAAGACACTTACAGATAAAAATATCTGAAGTCCGGCTCCTACATTTGATACAGGAGATATCAGGATACCGTGATAGGAGAACACTCACATCAGCCCGTGCGAGTGACATACTATATTATTAGATTGCAATAATATATTGCCTCACGACCCCCTCCTATATCGCAGTTGTTGCCTACATACATTGATCTAATCACCTTTTCATTTTCATGAGAGGAAAATCACCTAGGAACTTCTCCAAAGAAGATTATTGAAGACAGCCAGAAAACAAGAAACAGACGGAGGGAAGATCTACACCCTAAAGAAGATTCGGAAGCTAAAGAAACCTTGATGGGATAGAACTTACACAAGGCCGTGTAAGTTATTTACTCATTTTTTCCACCTTCATACATACACCACTGTATGCTCACCTCCCATTCACAGAGTCTATTACATATACTGATGTTTCAATAGAGGTGTTTTCAACACATTGATCACCAGTCAAAGAAGACATACCACCTACTTACCCTCCCTCACATTGTGCTCCCCCATTTTTCTTGTGTTCCATTGTCGAGGAATATTGTAAGAACTGCGGAAGGTGTGTGACCAGAAAGACTTTGTCTACCCGGGCCGCACCCTTGACCAATATCACCAGCAGTGGGCCACTGGACTTAGTCTGCATGGGCTTCCTGTCATTAGAGTCAGATAGCAAGAACACCAGTAATATCTTGGTGGTCCCAGATCACTTCACCCGGTATCAGTAAGCATTCCCCACAAAGGACCAACGAGCCACTATAGTCGCCAAAGTGTTATGGGACAAATATTTCGTCCATTATGGATTGCCAGCCAGGATACACTCCGACCAAGGACGAGACTTCGAAAGCCGACTTATCAAGGAATTACTGCGCATCTGTGGGATAAAAAAATTCAGAACCACGTCTTACCACCCACAAGGAGATCCACAACCAGAGAGATTCAATAGGACCCTTTTAAATATGATGGGTGCCCTAAATAATCAAGGAAAGGAAAGATGGAGTCCGCATGTACACCACTTAGCCCATGCTTATAACTGCACCAAGAATGAATCCACTGGGTATTCACCCTATTACCTAATATTTGGACGCGAAGCCCGATTGCCCATTGACCTGTGTTTTGGAGTGTCGGCAGATGGCACATCCCCAACCACATACATGCATTATGTACAGAAACTCATAAGCATACAATCTGGCCACTTTTGCAGCTGACACAAATAATCATGGAAACAAAAGCCGTTATAATAAAAGAGTACACGGGTATGAGCTACAACTGCAGGACAGAGTCCTTATCCAGAATCTGGGGATACAAGAACATAAAGTGGTGCAAATTGGTGAATACTTGGAGTGAAATTTAGAAAAAATGATGTAACAGTCAGGTCATTTATAAATAACATTCTTCCTCACCAATGATTCTCGCGCGCGTCGCACCTTTCACCATTTTGTCCAGTATTTTTGGACCAGTCACCTGGTAACCCTACTAGATTCCATCATGTCCCTCCCTTCTCTCTGCTCTTTTCCACTGACCCCGACAACCCTGCGTATCCTCTCTGGATCTCTTGTCCACCGCCCTCACCCCAGACCACTGGCTAAACCGCCACACACGCATGCTCCGCTCCTGCACTCCTCCTCTGAGCGCCTCTGGAAGAAATCTCATACTCTCGCTAACTTCCACTACTGCAAATTCCTCCTATCTTGTTTCAACGTTGCTCTCTCCCAGGCTTAAACAAAGCTACTTTTCTTCACTAATCAACACGCACAAGTCTAGCCCACGCCGCCTCTCTCCACAGGCCTTTGACTCTCTCCACAGACCTCCATGTGCTAGCTGTTTTATCTGCCTCAATTTTCCCAAGAAGCGGATTTCCCATTAGGCCTTGGCGTAGGGCGGCAAAATGTGGGGACGACAAAAATGTCCGCCCAATATACTTTTGCAGCGCTCCCGAGACCTAATGGAAAATCATTTTATCTGTTGTGGCCGCCTATTTCCCCGCCGCACCTCCTCCTCCTTCTGAACCGCAGCATCAAACGATGCCTTGGACGTCCCCCACGTGATGTCGCACGGTGTCTCGTTGCCATGGAGACGCGAAGCAACGCGTCAAATGACGTCATGACATTGCGTTACCATGGCGACGTGACGCCGTGGGACGTCACCTCGGTGACGTCCGCGGCCTCGTTTGACCGCTGGGGGTTCAGAAGGAGAAGGGGAGGTGAGGGACCACAGCTAAGGAGGTGGCTTGCCACAGCTGAGTCCCTAGGGGTGGCAGATTTTGAAATCCGCCACTGATTTTACCTCAAGATTTTATCTCAAGACTTTGCCGACTATTTCTAGGCTAAGGTGGATTCATTTCATCAAGGCATCCCCACTGTATCCATGTCCTATTCAACATGTCCTATTCCTAACTCACCTCCATCCTTCCAGCCTCAATATCACCCCCCTTCCCCTCAACTGCCCCCCCAACCCCCTCTTTCCCAACATGAAGTAAACGTACTGCGGCC
Source organism: Ascaphus truei (assembly GCF_040206685.1). Classification (NCBI taxonomy): domain Eukaryota; kingdom Metazoa; phylum Chordata; class Amphibia; order Anura; family Ascaphidae; genus Ascaphus; species Ascaphus truei. The sequence continues at coordinate 12,919,284 of NC_134502.1, forward strand.
AAGGTCTTGGGAATTAATCTTTATCACAACTTTTTGTGTCAATCAAACTACGAGCAATGCATGTGCCGTAAACCAGGGGGTAGCCAACTCCAGTCCTCAAGAGCTTACCACCGGGTCAGGTTTTCTGGATATCTCTGCTTCAGCACAGTTGGCTCAATCCGTGGCTCAGTCTAGCAGTCAAGCAGTTAACAGGCACCTGCTGTGTGTGTGTGTGTATCACTGCAGGCCACTCCTGTCTTAACCTAGGATAACAAACAGATAAAGCACTTAGCAGTGAGTAAATAGTCCTAGAGGTTTGACAGAGCTGAGATTAGAGGAGAGAGAGAGGGATTATCATGCTGTATATTGATGCTGTATATTGATACTGAGTATCTGTACACTGATAATTAATACGCTACACTGTATAATGATACCCAGTATCCATACGTTGATAAGGAATACGCCGTGCTGTATAACGCTGATGAGTATCTATAGACTGATAATTAACACGCTGCACTGTATCATAATCTGATTTCCAGAATCCATGCCTTGATAAGGAACACGCCGCTCTGTATATTGATTCTGAGTATCCTTATACATTGAAAATGAACACGCTGATAATGAAAAGAGGCGTCTATGATAACTATATACAAATATATTCAGGGACAGTACAAGGAGCTTTCAAAATAACTATTCATCCCAAGGGCAGTACAAAGGACTCGGGGCCATCCCTTAAGGTTGGAGGAAAGGAGATTTCACCAGCAACAAAGGAACGGGTTATTTACAGTAAGGGCAAGTTACAATGTGGAATTCATTGCTCATGGAGACTGTGATGGCAGATACAATAGATTTGTTCAAAACAAGGGTGGTCATCTTTTTAGAAAGGAAAGGTATACAGGGATATACCAAATAAGTAAACATGGGAAGGATGTTGATCCAGGGAGTAATCTGATTGCCAATTCTTGGAGTCGGGAAGGAATTTATTTTTCCCCTTATGGGACATCATTACATAATGTGTCACTGGGGTTTTATATTTGCCTTCCTCCGGATCAATATACTGTAAGTACGGATATAGGATAAAGTATCTGTCGTCTAAATTTAGCATAGGTTGACACAAGTCTTTTTTCAACCTCATCTACTATGTAACTATGTAACTATATGAACATCCTGCACTGTATAATGATAATGAGTATCTACAGTATATGCTGATAATGAACACGCTGTGCTGTATAACGATAAGGATCTATACTCTGATAATAAACATGCTGCGTTGTATAATGATGGTGAGTATCTCTATATGCTGATAATAAACAAGACCGCACTGTATCTATAACTATAAGTCTGAAATAATGTTTGTGTGTGTATGTCTTCTCCCTGCGTGATTGGCCCTGTCTTCCCCCACACACCACGGACACACCCCCTGCCCCTCTCACCCCACCCCTCACATTGCACCTCTTGCCCTCACTTGGATTAGGAATCTCACTTAGCAGGACCACCACCCGCCGCTCCTCGGCGCCGGCCTCACCTCTCCCTGACCACCAACCCCCCTCCCCCCGGTCACAACAATACCACCCGCCGCTCCTCTTCGCCGGCCTCACCTCTCCCCCACCACCAACCCCCCCGGTCACCCACTCTGTGTCCCTGTCTCCCACTGAGGCCCCCTGCCCCCAGGTATCACCTCCACCTGCCCCCCCCCTCCCCCTGGGTAGCGCACCCTCATGCCCCCGGGTGTTACCCCCCCCCCCCCCCCCCACTGCCCCCTGTGTCGGTCCACCGCGGACCCTGCCCCCCACCCCTTTCCCCGGTGCCCCCCTGTCACATGCGCACGTGTGCTCCAGCAGCCTGGCGGTGCGCGCACGCTTCGGCTCCAGCCTGCGGCTGCTCCCGCTCATCGGGCACTTCAGCCTCCTCCCTCGCGCCCGCTCTGGGTTGACGTGCGCTTGGGGGCCTGCGCTGCATGCTCCGCCCCCACCGGTCAGAGCGCACGGATAGGAGAGAGGCGCCTTCTGGACCGGTGGGAGCGTGGAGACTGGACGGAGGTGGCTGGTGTCCGCCAGTGGGGGGAACGGGCGGGTCCTCACTCCAGTTGTTGTGGGTGCCCGCGGACATTTGTGTGTGTGTGTGAGTATGTGTGTTACACTGGGTGTATGTGTGTGTGTGTGTGTGTGTGTGTGTGTGTGTGTGTGTGTGTGTGTGTGTGTGTGTGTGTGTGTGACACTGTGTGTGTGTGTGTGTGTGTGACACTGTGTGTGTGTGAGTATGTGTGTATGTGTGTGACTGTGTGTGTGTGTGTGTGTGTGTGTGTGTGTGTGTGTGTGTGTGTGTGTGTGTGTGTGTGTGTGTGTGTGTGTGTGTGTGTGTGTGTGTGTGTGTGTGTGTGTGTGACACTGTGTGTGTGTGTGACACTGTGTGTGTGTGAGTATGTGTGTATGTGTGTGACTGTGTGTGTGTGTGTGTGTGTGTGTGTGTGTGTGTGTGTGTGTGTGTGTGTGTGTGTGTGTGTGTGTGTGTGTGTGTGTGTGTGTGTGTGTGTGTGACACCGTGTGTGTGTGTGTGTGACACTGTGTGTGTGTGTGTGTGTGTGTGTGTGTGTGTGTGTGTGTGTGTGTGTGTGTGTGTGTGTGTGTGTGTGTGTGTGTGTGTGTGTGTGTTACACCGTGTGTGTGTGTGTGTGACACTGTGTCTGTGTGTGACACTGTGTGTGTGTGACAATGTGTGTGACACTGTGTGTGTGTGTCTGACACTGTGTGTGTGTATGTGTCTGACACTGTGTGTGTGTATGTGTGTGACACCAAAAAAACGGGACTGTCCCGGCAAAACCGGGACAAATGGTCACCCTAAACACACACACACACACACACACACACACACACACACACACACACACACACACACACACACACACACACACACATACATATGTATATGTATATAAAAGACGTATGAGCTAGTCCACCACTGTAGTTCCTTGAAACCACGTGCCCTACGCGTTTCTTCCGGTAACTGCTGCTGCAATTCTTAAGTAGCAGCCCAATGAGAATACACGATATCCCCTGATGAAATCCGATACCGGAAGAAACGCGTAGGGCACGTGGTTTCACGGAACTACGGTGGTGGACTAGCTCATACATCTTTTGCCAGAAAGGGGAAGACTTACCCTGAGCCGTACGCAATACCCAACACAACCTTCCAGGAACCACAGGCTGTTCATCTGAGTTGCCGGAGGGACGATTCATCGTGAAACACCGGCAGCAGTGAGGTCTGCCGTAACGGAGCAAGCGGTCGGCGAGCAGGCTACATATTGGCTAGGGTGACCAGATTTTAAAAATGAAAAACCGGGACACATTTTTTTTTTTTTTTTTTACATAACAGTTTATTTATTGTAGTACACTTATACTTTACTACAATTAGTCCTTGTTACATAGGTGTGTGTGTGTGTGTGTGTGTGTGTGTGTGTGTGTGTGTGTGTGTGTGTGTGTGTGTGTGTGTGTGTGTGTGTGTGTGTGTGTGTGTGTGTGTGTGTGTGTGTGTGTGTGTGTGACACCGTGTGTGTGTGTGTGTGTGTGTGTGTGTGTGTGTGTGTGTGTGTGTGTGTGTGTGTGTGTGTGTGTGTGTGTGTGTGTGTGTGTGTGTGTGTGTGTGTGTGTGTGACACCGTGTGTGTGTGTGTGTGTGTGTGTGTGTGTGTGTGTGTGTGTGAGTGTGTGTGTGTGACACTGTGTGTGTGTGTGTGTGTGACACTGTGTCTGTGTGTGACACTGTGTGTGTGTGACAATGTGTGTGACACTGTGTGTGTGTGTGTGTGTGTGTGTATGTGTGTGTGTGTGTGTGTGTGTGTGTGTGACACTGTGTGTGTGTGTGTGACACTGTGTGTGTGTGAGTATGTGTGTATGTGTGTGACTGTGTGTGTGTGTGTGTGTGTGTGTGTGTGTGTGTGTGTGTGTGTGTGTGTGTGTGTGTGTGTGTGTGTGTGTGTGTGTGTGTGTGTGTGTGTGTGTGTGTGTGTGTGTGTGTGTGTGTGTGTGTGTGTGTGACACCGTGTGTGTGTGTGTGTGTGTGTGTGTGTGTGTGTGTGTGTGTGTGTGTGTGTGTGTGTGTGTGTGTCTGACACTGTGTGTGTGTATGTGTCTGACACTGTGTGTGTGTGACAATGTGTGTGACAGTGTGTGTGTGTGTGTGTGTGTGTGTGTGTGTGTGTGTGTGTGTGTGTGTGTGTGTGTGTGTGTGTGTGTGTGTGTGTGTGTGTGTGTGTCTGACACTGTGTGTGTGTATGTGTCTGACACTGTGTGTGTGTATGTGTCTGACACTGTGTGTGTGTGTCTCTCACTGGGTTTGTGTGTGTGGCACTGTGTGTCTCACGGTGTGTGTGGCACTGTGTGCTGCGCGGGGGGAGGGGAGGACCGGAGCAGCGCTGGGGGGGGGGGAGGACTTTACCTGCGCAGAGGAGGGGGAAGGACCACAGCTGCGCATGGGTGGGGGGGAGGCGGAGAGGGACTAGGGGAACGGGGGGCGGGAGGGGGTGGCGAGAGGTAGGAGCGGGAGGTTTTGGTCCCGGGTGGCGCCGGGTCTCTCAGCTAGTGATAGTGATAAATTCTATACACTGATGACGAACACAACACGCTATATAATGATGCAGAGTATCTATACCAGGGATAGCCAACTTCAGTCCACAAGGACAATCAACAGGTCAGGTTTTCAGTATTATTTATTTATTTATAAAATGTTTTACCAGGAAGTAATACATTGAGAGTTACCTCTCGTTTTCAAGTATGTCCTGGGCATAGAGTTAGGATGACAAATAATACATGGCACAAATACAGTTACATAAGTGACACAGGGTATACATTATATACAAGACATTGCGTGCACAGTTAAAGATAATATATGTTATAGGTGTATGTAACAGTTACAGACCAGATTAAAATGTGAGACAGCCTTAGTTTTGAAAGAACTTAGACTGGTGGCGGCTGTGAGAATCTCCGGTAGGTTGTTCCAGTTTTGGGGTGCACGGTAAGAGAAGGAGGAACGGCCGGATACTTTGTTGAGCCTTGGGACCATGAACAGTCTTTTGGAGTCTGATCTCAGGTGATAAGTGCTGCATGTGGTAGGGGTGAGGAGCTTGACAGGAAAGATTAACTTTGCGCCTAAACTCAAGTGATGACAAATCTAGTTCTTTGAGCATTTTGCAGTGATGTGTGTTGTAGTTACATTGGAGAACAAAGCGGCATATACAATTGTAGAGGGTGTCAAGTTTGCTAAGGTGGGTTTAGGGTGCCGAGCCATATACTATGTCCCCATAGTCGATAATTGGCATTAGCATCTGCTGTGTGATACGCTTTCTGATAAGCAGGGAGGATTTGTTCCTGTAAAGTACACCTAGTTTGGCATAGGTTTTGGATGTCAGGTATCAATGTGCATGCCGAATGTTAAGTGAGAGTCAAACCAAATGCCTAAGTGTTTAAAACTAGTAACAGGCGTTAGGGTGGTGTTAGCGTTGGTTCTGATCTGGACCTCAGTCAATGGAAGCTTTAAAAATGTAGTCTTGGTCCCAAATACCATCGTTACAGTCTTGTCAGTGTTTAAAAACAGTTTGTTTTGGGAAATCCAATTTTCGAGTCTCAAAAAGTCAGATTGAAGTATGTGTTCAAGGTCGGAAAGGCTATGGCTGTGTGCATATAAGATTGTGTCATCTGCATACATGTGTATTGAGGCTCCCTTACAAACTGTGGGAAGAACATTGACGAACACTGAGAAGAGTAGGGGCCCCAGAACAGAGCCTTGCGGGACACCACAAATGATATCCAAGGGGTTGGAGTTAGAGCCTGAGATGGACACATGTTGGGAGCTACCTGATAGGTAGGACTGAAACCAGTTTAAAGCATGCTTCCCTATTCCAGAGCTCTGGAGTTTGTTAAGCAGGATAGCATGATCAACAGTATCAAAAGCCTTTGCAAAACCTAGGAATACTGCACCAGTGAGTTGTCCCCGTTCCATTCCACACTGGATCTCATTGCAAACTTTTAGCAGGGTAGTTACGGTGGAGTGTTTGGGGCGAAAGCCAGATTGGAATTGGCTAGGAAAATTTGTCTTGGTATATTAATCGCTTAATTGGGAGTGAACACATTTTCCCATGACTTTGGATAGTATTGGGAGTATATCCCTGCTTCAGCACAGGTGGCTCAATCAGTGGCTCGGTCAAAGACTGCACCACCTGTGCTGAAGCAGGGATATCCGAAAACCTGACCCGTTAGTAGCCCTTGAAGACTGGATTTGGCTACCTCTGATCCATAAACTAATGATGAACCCGCTGTGTTGTATAACAATACTGAATATCTTCACACGGATAATGATCCTGAGTATCTTTACATTGATAATGAACATGCAGCGCGGTATAATCCTGCAGAGTATGTGTGCACTCCCTCACATGGATAATGATCCTGAGTATCTTTACATTGATAATGAACATGCAGCGCTGTATAATCCTGCTGAGTATGTGTGCACCCCCTCACACGGATGGCTGCATCCTTCTTCTTTGGAGAAACGCCACATTCACGCTTGTGAAAATAAACACATAGCCACGTGTACACCTGAGCACACTGTACGCACCGTGACGCTCCCTTTTTCTCTCTCCCAATTTATCTTCCTCTCCCTCTCTCTCCCCCTTCCTCTCTCTCCGTCCCCCTTCCTCTCTCTTCCTCCCCCTCTCCCCCTTCCTCTCTCACTCACCCTTCCTCTCTCTCCCCCTCTAATCTCTTTCTCACCCTTCCTTTCTCTTTCTCCCCCTCTCTCCCCTTCCTCTCTCTTTCTCCCCCTCTCTTTCTCACCCTTCCTTTCTCTTTCTCCCTCTCTCTCCCCGCCCTCTCTCTTTCTCACCCTCACCCTCCCACTTCCTCTCTCTTTCTCCCCCTCTCTCTCTCCCCCTTCATCTCTCTTTCTCCCCCCTCTCCCCCTTCCTCTCTCTTTCTCCCACCCCCTCTCCCCTTCTTCCCTCTTTTTCCCCTCTCTCTCCCCCTTCCTCTCTTTGTCCCCCTTTGCTCTCTTTCTCCCCCCTCTCTCTCCGTTTCTCTGTCCCTATCTTTTTTCTCCCTCCCACCCCTTGTTTCTGTCTTCCTTTCTCCCTCTACTCTCTGTCTCCCACTCTCTCCTCGCTCTCTCTTTCCCTAATCTCTCTCCCTCTCCCCCTCCCTCTCCTTCCCCTCTCCATTTCTCTGTCCCTTTATTTTTCTCTCCCACTTTCTGTTTCTCTCTCCCTCTACCTCTCTCTCATTCGCCTACTTTCTCTCTCCTCACGCTCTCTCTTTCCCCAATGTTTCTCCCACCCTCTCTCTTTCTCTGTCTTCCTCTCTCCCCCCATCCCTGCAAACCCCTTCCTCTCTCTTTCTCCTCCTCTCTCTTCCCCGTCCTCTCGCTTTCTTCCTCACTTCCTCTCTTTGTCCCCTCTCTCTCCCCTTTCCTCTCGCTCTTTCTCCCCCTCTCTCTCCCCCTTCCTCTCTCTTTCTCACCCTCGGTCTGCCCCTTGAGCTCTCTTTCTCCCCGTCTCTCTCCCCCTTCCTCTCTCTTTTTCCCCTCTCTCTCCCGTCATCTCTCTTTCTCCCCCTCCTCTCTCTTTCTCCCCCCCTTTCCCCTTCCTTTCTCTTTCTCCCCCTCTCTCCCCCTTCCTCTCTCTTTCTCCCCCCCTCTCCCACTTCCTCTCACTTTCTCCCCCCTCTCTCCCCTTCCTCTCTCTTTCTCCCCCCTCTCCCCCATCCTCTCTCTTTCTCCCCCTTCTCTCTCTTTCTCCCTCCCTCTCCGTTTCTCTGTCCCTATCTTTTTTCTCTCTCCCACCCCTTGTTTCTGTCTTCCTTTCTCCCTCTACTCTCACTCTCTCAGTCTCCCACTCTCTCCTCTCTCTCTCTTTCCCTAATCTCTCTCCCTCTCCCCTTCCCTCTCCTTCCCCTCTCTCCATTTCTGTCCCTTTCTTTTTCTCTTCCACCTTCTGTTTCTCTCTCCCTCTTCCTCTACCTCGCTCTCTCATTCTCCTACTTTCTCTCTCCTCACGCTCTCTCTTTCCCCACGCTCTCTTTCCCCAATGTTTCTCCCACCCTCTCTCTTCTTTCCTCCTCTATCCCCCCATCCCTTCAAAGCCCTCCCTCTCTCCCCATTTCTCTGGCCCTTTATTTTTCTCTCCCAACTCCCACCCTTTGTTTCTGTGTCCCTCTTCTCTCTCCTGTTTTTCTCTCTGCCCTCTCTCTGTCATTCTCCTACTCTCTCTCTTTACTCTTTTTCTCTCTAACCAATCTCTCTCTCTCTCTCTCTCTCTCTCTCTCTCTCTCTCTCTCTCTCTCTCTCTCTCTCTCTCTCTCTCTCTCTCTCTCTCTCTCTCTCTCTCTCTCTCTCTCTCTCTCTGTCT
>NC_134502.1:12932650-12935150 GCF_040206685.1 Ascaphus truei
CGCATCGTCCCATGGACCTCATCCCTGGTGCCATTCTCCCGAAAGGCAGATCCTATCCTTTGTCCATCCCAGAATCCCGTGCCATGTCAGAGTATATACAAGAGAACTTAAAAAAGGGATCTATAAGAAACTCCACTTCACCTGCTGGGGCAGGCTTCTTCTTTGTGAAAAAGAAAGATGGGTCTCTCCGCCCCTGCATTGATTATAGAGGTTTAAATAAGATCACCCAAAACAATCGGTATCCCTTATCACTCATCTCAGAACTGTTCGACCGCTTACAGGGTGCCTCCATTTTCTCAAAACTTGACCTCCGCGGTGCTTATAACCTTATACGCATCAGGGAAGGAGACGAATGGAAAACGTCCTTTAACACCCGCGATGGCCATTATGAGTATCTAGTAATGCCCTTTGGACTCTGTAACGCTCTTTCAAGAATTTGTCAATGAAATATTTCGGGATGTTCTCAATTTGTTTGTCATTGTGTATCTTGACGATATTCTCATTTTTTCTAAATCCCTGCCAGAACATATTCAGCATACCAAGCTGGTACTCTCTCGTCTTCGGCAGAATCATCTTTATGCCAAGATGGAGAAATGTATGTTTCATCAAAGTTCTACTTCCTTCCTGGGCTATATAATCTCCGAGAAGGGATTCGCCATGGATCCTGAGAAATTAAAAGCAGTATTGGATTGGCCTCAACCTACGTCGCTTAAAGCCATCCAGCGATTTCTTGGCTTTGCCAATTATTATCGTAAATTTATCCATGGATTCTCCACTCTTGTGGCTCCTATAACCACCCTGACCAAGAATGATGCTGATCCTTCCTCTTGGTCTCCAGAGGCCTGTTCGGCTTTTGAATCACTGAAGAAAGCCTTCACGTCCGCCCCCATTCTGCATCACCCCGACCCGTCTCTTCCTTTCACATTGGAGGTCGATGCCTCAGACGTTGCAGCAGGGGCTGTGCTCTCTCAAAGACGTTCCCCCCAAGATCACCTACATCCATGCGGGTATTTCTCCAAAAAAAATTCTCCTGCGGAGATCAACTATGACGTTGGTAATAGAGAACTTTTAGCAATCAAGATGGTACTTCAAGAATGGCGACATCTGCTCGAAGGTACCGAAAAACCCATTGTTATTCTCACCAATCACAAGAATTTATTGTATATTGAGGGCGCTAGACGCCTTGGTTCCTGTCAAGCTCGCTGGGCCTTATTCTTCTCAAGGTTCAATTATGTAATTTCTTATATGCCTGGTACTAAGAATTTAAAGGCCGACGCATTGTCTCGTCAATTCCTTTCCGAGGACAAGTCAGACGAAGTTCCTGAAACCATTCTCCCTTCTAAACTCATCATTGCTGCCAACTCTTTCAACATCTTGGACAAGATTCTGTAATCACAGATGCAGGTGCCTGAAGGACTGCAGGTTCCTGAAGGATGTCTTTACGCGACAACCAAATTCCGTCGAAAGAATCTCGAGTGGGGTCATGCTTTCAAATCTGCCGGTCACCCTGGGATCCGAAGAACCACCGACTTAATCAGACGTACCTTCTGGTGGCCCGAGATGTTGAGCGACATTAAGGAATTCGTTTCATCCTGTTGAGTCTGTGCTCGGAATAAGTCCGGTCGACAAAAGCCTGCTGGTCTGCTACGTCCGCTTCCCATTCCGGAACGTCCCTAGTCCCACCTATCTATGGATTTCATAGTGGAGCTACCTATTTCAAATGGTATGAATACCATCATGGTCATCGTGGATCGTTTTTTGAAACAGGCCCATTTTATACCCCTCAAGGGCCTCCCCAATTCTGCTACTCTTGCTGAGGTCTATATCAAGGAGATTTTTCGTATACATGGGTTTCCCGTTTCTATCGTATCCGACCGGGGATCACAATTTGTGTCAAAATTTTGGTGGGCGTTCTCTCAAAGACTCAATATTTCGCTTCTTTTTTCTTCTGGGTACCACCCGCAAACGGATGGACAGACAGAAAGGGTAAACCAATCACTGGAACAGTATCTTAGATGTTTCATTTCCGAGACTCAAGACAATTGGGCTGCTCTATTACCCTGGGCTGAGTCTGCACACAATTCTCTAAGAAATGAGTCCACCCAAGAGTCGCCCTTTTTCATCAATTATGGCTATCACCCTAATTCTCTTCCTTTATCTTCTAACATTTCTGGAGTTCCAGCCGTTGATGCTAGAGTCAACACTCTTCAAGACTCTTGGAGTAGGATCCGGAAAACTCTTCAAGAATCCGTTCAGAGACAAAAAATCCAGGCGGATCGACATCGTCTAGAGGCGCCCAGGTTCAAGACAGGAGACAAGGTATGGCTCTCTTATAAAAACATCAGATTAAAGACTCCTACCTTAAAATTGACTCCCAGATTCCTGGGACGCTTCAAGATCCTGGAACAGATTAATCCTGTAGCGTACCGCCTTGATTTGCCTCCATCTATGAAGATACCATCAGTATTTCATGTCTCTCTCTTAAAACCTGTCAAGCAGA